>NC_087211.1:1477808-1482808 GCF_015104395.2 Macrobrachium nipponense | reverse complement strand
GAAACTCTTGTAATCACCAAAAACGGCAGCATCCTCACGGCTGGTGGACGTCTTGCTGGCGTCGGGAAACGACTTTTTTTTTTTTTTTTTTTTTTTGTGTGTTAGTATGTCAGTCAAGTCTTTGGTCAATCTAAGAAAATTAACCACAGACATACTACTTCTATCAAACAATGATCTCAAAAAGTCAGAAATACCAACTGAACGTCTCCCAATTAACTCCCTTAAACCCTCTTACGCCGATTGGACGTATTAAATGTCGAGTCAAAATGTCTCCCGTATGCCGATTGGACGTATCATACGTTGGCTCAAAAAAAGTTTTTTAAAAATTTCGCGGAAAAATACTTATAGGCCTACCAGCCGAAAACTTTTGTATCACGCGCCTTGGGGGATGCTGGGGAGTTCACGGATCAAGGCGTTGTTTTGTTTACAATCGCTACGCAGGCGCGCAAGCGCGAATTTCTTTCTTATCGCACTAAAAAGTATCAGTGACACATCTCGGAAATTATTTCGTCACTTTGACATAATTATTGCACCATTTTAAATTATCCTTTACATGAAGTATTATATATGAAAATGTGCGCAATTTCATGCACAATACAACTAAAAAAATACTCATGATTGTAGCTTTTGTTTTATCAATTTTGAAATATTTTCATATAAATAACGATAAGTGCAAAAATTTCAACCTTCGGTCAACTTTGACTCTACAGAAATGGTCGAGAACGCAATTGTAAGCTAAAATTGTTTATATTATAGTAATATTCAATCATTTGCCTTCATTTTGCAACAAATTGGACGTCTCTAGCACAATATTTCGATTTATGGTGAATTATGAAAAACTTTTTCCTTACGTTCGTGCGATAACTCTTCCGATAAATTTTTTCGTGCGATTGTCCTAATGTTGCACCCTTTTAAATTTGCCGTTACATAAAGTTTTTATACATGGAAATGTGCGCAATTTCATGCACAATACAACAAAAGACAACCCATGGTTGTAGCTTTTATCAGTTTTGAAATATTTCATTATAAATAACGTTAGTGCAAAAATTTCAACTTTGGTCAGCTTTGACTCTACCGAAATGGTCGAAAAAACGCAATTGTAAGCTAAAACTCTTATATTCTAGTAATATTCAATCATTTTACCTTCATTTTGCAACGACTTGGAAGTCTCTGCACAATATTTTGATTTATGGTGAATTTATGAAAAAAAAAATTACGTTCGCTGCGGTAACTCTTCCGAAAAAATCAGAATTTTTTTGTGCGATTGTCGAAATGTTTGCACCATTTAAAATTAGCTGTTTCATAAAGTTTTATATATGAAAATGTGCGCAATTTCATGTAGAATACAACTAAAAAATGATTGAAGGTTGTAGCTTTCCTCTTTTTTCGAAATATTTGCATATAAATCACGATAAATAGAAAAAAAAACCACGTTCGGTCAAATTTGACTCTACCGAAATAGTTGAAAAACGCAATTGTAAGCTAAAACTCTTACGGCCTAGTATATTCCGTCATGTTTCTTCATTTTGAAACAAATTTGAAGTCTCTAAAACAATATTGTGATTTATGGTGAATTTTTGAAAAATATATTTTACCTTCACGCACTCTCCGCGCGTCGCCCGATTCGCGGGGGCGCAAGTCCTCCGAAATACGTACATGGCATTAGGCATTAATCCTAATATTTGCTCCTTTTCATATTAGCCTTTTTATAGAGTTTCATATATCAAAATGTGCGCAAATTCATGAAGAATACAATAAAAAATAATTGAAGGTTGTAGCTTTTTCCATCTTCGAAATATGTGCATGTGAAAAAATAAGATTTTATTAAAATTTCGACATTCGGTCAAATTTAACTCGTCCGAAATGGTCGAAATCTGCAATTCTAATCTAAAACTCTTACAGTATCGTAATATTCAATCATTTGTCTTAATTTTGAAACAAATTGGAAGTCTCTAGAACATTATTTAGAATTACGGTGAATTTTTGAAAAAAATATTTTTTTTGCGTCCGCGTGTTACGAATTCGTACATCATTTTGTGATAATATTTTTCCGGTGTTACTTTTATTGTTTTACAATGTATTATATATCAAAATGATTGCAATTTAGTGTACAATACAACGCAAAAAAAAGTAACTGGTTAGCTTTGACCGTTTTCTGCACAGCGTGATTTGAATACAATTATGTATGAATTTTTTTTTTTTCGCTACCATATATCGCATTATTTACATATGATAATGATTATTTTTATTTTCATTTCTGATGGTTGCATTCTAAACTTCAGGCAATGACAAAAAAGGAGTCAAAAATGAACTCTTAATCTTCAAAAGTACGCGCGCTGTAATTTTTTGAAAAAAATTATTTTTTTTCCACTTCCGCGCTCACTCCAAACCAGGCCCGGCATACGGGAGACGTTTTGATTTTTAGGGCTCGGCTTAAGAGGGTTAATATGACTACCAAATCATAAGTCATTATCACAACTCCCAAAGAAAAAAAAACATCAAGTTCTCCAACTCAATTCTCCAAACTCACACATCAGCACACACACAAACTCAGAAATCACAGCAAACTCCACGGAATTCTGCACTCACATTTCAAACTCAAATGTTCTCATAGAAAAAAAAAAGAAAAATCGTAATGAACTCAAGGAAAAAAAAAAGAATCACGTAACACACCCAGACCCAAAAATGTTCTCTCAAACTCTGATATTTGAACAACCCACAAAATCAGAAAAAAAATCTCCAACTTTTAACAGCAAAAACCCCTTTACTGCTCAATAATTAATTACAATGAGACTTAATGTCAAACTCCCATTTACGTTGAAACAGCAACCCCGAAAAATTAACATCTCCCGGTAAAATCAAATCTCCCGTCCAAAAAAAGAAATGCTACTTAAGCTCAATCCCCCAAATTATATCTCTCAAGGAAAAGGAAGAAAAATAATAAAAAAAAAGGATAATCACAAGAAGTTTTCCCTTTCCCCCCCAATCACAAAATACATAATACATGTATAATATGCATAACTCCCGCGTTTTTCCCAAAAAGAAATGCTCCATGTAAGTTATGGAATTTGCCAGAAAGCAAACTCTCACACATGCGCTTTCGTGAAATGCTATTGTCAACATTTCCAGATATTGCGAAAATTCTGATCTATCATATCAGAGGAAAAAAAGTCAGCACACGGCTTATCACATCGCTTGTCAGCAGAAAAATCGCCTGCGGACGCATGTTCTAACAGCAGCATAAAGAATTGTCTAGTCAGACACATAAGTTTGGAAACTCATGATTCTCAAAAAAACGTCTAACAGACACATTTCACAGAATTAACTCCAGGATATGACTAATGTGTTCAAAAATTTGTCTCGAAGACTTATTCTCTCACCATGACTTTGCCCCAAATTATATGCCTCCAAGAATATACATTGTGAAACATAACAAATGCACACATCTCCATGGGACTCATAATGCAGTAATGACACTAGCCTCTAAATAGTCACGAAACCAAAAAGGGAAGGGGAACCACAGAAATCTTCTCTTGTCTCAAAAAAAAAACACCCATAACCACAAAAAAAAGGGTCACCCCGCGCCAAATATTAATTCACAACTCCATTATGAGACACCAATATTTAAATAATAAATCATAACACCAGTCGGTTATAAAAATATTTCCTCCTATTTGGTTAATAACGAACCCCCCTTATATTTCTCTTCTTATTTCTCCATAGCCACATGTCAATAAAAAAAACACCACATCCAGGAATAGAGAATAATCACCTCTATTTCGGCAAATACAAAATATTTACCTCTATTTCCCCAATAACTCCATTGGAAACAAAACCGGCTCCAAATATATCTCCAAAAAATGTGCTCTCAAGGCAACTAACTCACATACTCACAAATATTGCCCCATAATCTCCAAATATGTGTCTCCATTTGCAACAAAGATGGCTGCAAAATAATTGAACTAAACATAGCTCTCATCACATTGGCAAATATCAAAAATGGCCAAAAAAATATATCTCCCATATATTATATCTCAAATACTCCAAAATAATATATACTCCAATTATAACTCCAAAATATATCTCAATTATAACTCCAATTCCTCCAAGAGAATAACTCAATGTTATAGTCAAAAAACATATAAAAATCTCTCCGTTTAGCATAAACTGCTAAAAAAAAGGGCAAAACTTGGCAAATAAAAACTGTCTAGAAAATTCTAGAAAAAATCACCAATGTGCCACAACTCATTATAACAGAATTCCAAATTCACAGTGTTTTAGCCAAGACTTCATATGCACTACGACATAGGTCACTAGAAAAACTTACCCAAGTTTCCTATCTCTCACAAAGTTGTCACAAATACAACTATGTATTGTGCAAGAAAACTCACAATTTCTGGAATCATATATCCAGAGAAAAAATGTAGTGCCATTACGTATGCATTCAAAACGTGCAAAAAATTCTCTCATATATTTCTCTATAGCATCAAATAGCTGAAACACAAACACGTTCCCGAACAATGACTCTAAGTCATGAACTG
Source organism: Macrobrachium nipponense (assembly GCF_015104395.2). Taxonomy (NCBI): domain Eukaryota; kingdom Metazoa; phylum Arthropoda; class Malacostraca; order Decapoda; family Palaemonidae; genus Macrobrachium; species Macrobrachium nipponense. The sequence goes on along the minus strand of NC_087211.1, from coordinate 1,478,267 downwards.
AGACAATATTTCACCTACTAACTGGGCTTGAGAAAAAAATAAATTCAAATTGTCACCCTTGGTAAAAAAAACTTGTGTCAGCTATGGCTAACTTCAAAAAAGGAGAAAAGAAAAAATCAACGGCCTTGTTCACTATCTCCGTAACTCACTATATGTCAAGCAATTATCTGCTGAACACATAAAAAAAAGAGGAAAACAAAAGAAATAATGTGTTGTTAGTTCCTCCCAAATTCAAAAAAGATTTCACCTCCCTTGATAGCATTACGGCACCCACGTATTAGTATAAAAAAAATCAGTATCAGAAATATCATTATCACAAAATCACCAAGAAAAATTGCTATCATCAAAATCATCAGTATCAGTACAAAAAATATCACCAATGTTAATGCTTGTCCATTCTCCAAGGAATTCAGCAAAAGTTCAGCAAGATTCCACAATTCACCAAGATTCAGCCAGATT
>NC_087211.1:1453211-1472308 GCF_015104395.2 Macrobrachium nipponense | reverse complement strand
TAATTATCTCATATACATATATATATATATAATATATATATATATATACTATATATATATATATATATATATATATATATATATATTTATATGAATTGTGTATATGTGTGGTATATATATAATATATATATATATATGTCGATATATAGTATATATATATATATATATATATATATATATATATATATATATATATATATATAAATTATATATATATATATATATATATATATATATATATATATATATATATATTATATATATATATATATATATAATATATATATATATATGTTAGTTTTTAGTGAACAAGACCACAGTTGATGGTCGAAAGCTTTAATCCTGTACAAGAAATATATATTTTAAACTACAAGAGGATTTTACTTCATTGTGGATTGTATCCCCATTTACTTAGAGGTACGACATAGTACCTGGCTTCTCCATATATATATATATATATATATATATATATATATATATATATATATATATATATATATATATATATATACATCAAGCTACAATGTCCTTTAATATCTAATTCGCTCTACTCGGAATTAATATATTTTCATATATGCTTAACCGAAGGGGAATTTTTTCTCATGATAATAGATTTGCCTGTACCTGGGCGCGAATGCAGGAGACATTCAAATCCAGGCACATCAGTGAAGCTCTACCACCCCACCACCGCGAGAGGCCCAAAAGTTTATGTCGTCTCTCACCCTCAAATACCTTACACGCCAGGTATTCGTTGGTTTGGAGACAACATCAAACCGCCTCGACTCCGGTGGCGTTCACTGACGTGCCTGAATTTGAATGTCTCCTACCTTCGCGACCAGGTACAGGCAATCTATTATCGTGAAAAAAAATTCCCCTTCGGTTAAGCATATATGAAAATATATTAATTCCGAGGTAGAGCGAATTAGATATTAAAGGACATTGTAGCTCGATGTATGTATATGAATCACGGTAATTTTATATGACTTATGTAAATGCTACGTGTTTTCAAAAAGCGCTACAACGCCACCGGAGTCGAGGCGGGTTGATGTTGTCTCCAAACCAACGAATACCTGGCGTGTGAGGTATTTCAGGTTGAGAGACGATATAAACTTTTGGGCCTCTCGCGGTGGTGGGGTGGTAGAGCTTCACTGACGTTCCTGGATTTCAATGTCTCCTGCGTTCGCGCCCAGGTACAGGCAAATCTATTATCATGAAAAAAATTCCCCTTCGGTTAAGCATATATGAAAATATAATAATTCCGAGGTAGAGCGAATTAGATATTAAAGGACATTGTAGCTCGATGTATGTATATGAATCACGGTAATGTGATATGACTTATATATATAGGATATTAAATATATATATATAATATATATATATATATATATATATATATATATAGATATATATAGATATATATAATATATATATATATATATAGATATATATATATATATATATTTATCTATATATATATATCTATATAGATCTATATATATCTATGTGTATATATTATATATATATAATATATATATATATATATATAAATATTTAACTATATCTATATCGATATCTATAGCATATATATCTATATATATATATATATATATAATATATATATATATATCTATATATATATATATTTATATAATAATATATCATTATATAGATTACATATATTATTATTTATTTAAAATATATATATATATATATTATATAATATAATATTATATATATCTATATATATATATATATTATATATATAATATATATATATATAATATATATATATACATATCATTATTTATTTATTAAATATATTTGTATATATATATATATATATATATATATATATATATAATATAATAATTATATACACACATAGATACAAGACTTACAAAGTCTCACAAGACGAAACAACGGAAGATATAAGATCCTCTTTCGTCTCATCATCTCGCACATCTTCGAGAGGACTGGTTCAGAATGGCAGAAATTCACAGCGTGATTAGGTTACTTGCTAAGAGCAGAACAGAATGTAATGGAGCCCCAAACTGTGGAATGTATTACCAGCATCGTAGCTGGAAGAGAAATTGGGCGTTGTCTTAAAGACAGGGGAGGGCGTGTCGCTTGATCTTGTACGGGGTGGCATCCGGCCTCACTTTGGGTAGTCTCTTAATGGATAGTTATGCTGTTGTCATTTAGGCCAAACGTAGTATTCACCTTCAGATCTGACTATTTCCTTGTATCTTAATAGTTTATATACATTTCTTTATATTTATTTATTAATTTGCTGATAAATGATTTCATCTTTCTGTGTTTCCTATTACCTTCTATTTTTTCTTTCTAATGAACACCAGTCTTTGGAGGCTTGAATTTCAAGTCAATGGCCCCTTTGGTGGGCTTGTTCCATATGAAGAGGTTCATCGTCCGTACAACAATAATAATGATTTCTTTCAAAGTGAGCTGATTAACTTTATACAACTTAATATCTTGATTTTCACAAACAATCACGATTTTAGAAAAAACGTAACTTTAAATACGTTATCGCAAACACACTTTTTTGCATTTGTTAACTTATTAGAGAATTGTGTTATCTGATAAAAAGGAAAGTTGCACTGTTTTCATGTCTGAATGCTATACATTTTATTTACTTCACTTTTCCAATTATTTGCTAATCTCTTCAACATAGATTCTGTCAAATAATTAACATAAGATTTGATAAGAATATCCTTTAATTTTGTCAGAACAGTTGTTATATCCTATTTACATAAAAGTTCTTTTTATCAAACGGGGGAATATCTTGAACGTTGTTACCGCGAGGCTGTTTGAAGAGATTTTTATGGCATATATATGGTTTTTGTTTGATTAAAATAAAATGTAATTTCCCGTCCACAATTCATTCTCTATTTCACTATCCGACGTTTCAATTTCCTGTCTATAGTTGAAACTGCAGCTAAAGCATGTAGAAATATATATATTCTCATAAAACTTTTATGCAAATACACAATGGTTCTTAAAACAATGAAATGTTGTCAAGACAAAGATTGAATTCCTGTTTGATGAGGGAAAATGAATTCCCGGGAGATAAATGGAACAGGATCTTTGTTGACACAATTCGAGACTCATTCAGCGACTTGGGAAACGCGGCAGCCGTCATTTCGAACCTTTGGATAAGGCGAGAATGATGGGCGTGTACTTTAGAATAAGTCGATTCCGGTTTCCCCTTCTAAATAATAAGTTGAATATTGGAGCTGATTTTGAGATGAGGTCATTCAGGAGTGCATCGGAGATGGCTGGCCATTAGTTCCTCTATTTATTTCTGTAATATGGATAGGGAATCGCACATATTTCAATATACTTTGGTAAATGGAGAGAGAGAGAGAGAGAGAGAGAGAGAGAGAGAGAGAGAGAGAGAGAGAGAAGATGCCATAATTAATTGTACCATCTTTCCCTTAATAATTTATTCTTTTTAATCACCATTCTTCCTTTTTTGGAACTACTACTACTATCACTAATATCATCTTCAAGCACTTAAGAGATCTGCTGTCTTCGTCGGTCAAAGATTTCTTGCTGAGCATACTAACATTTTATTTCAGGTGTCTCCTCTTTTTTTGTACATCGATGCAGACTTTTCGTAGACATATATTCACCTTCTAGATAATAATAATAATAATAATAATAATAATAATAATAATAATAATAATAATAATAATAATAATAATAATAACCAATGGAATCCAGTCCCTCAGCAGTCATCTCTGGAAAATGTCCTGTAGGACTGGACGAAACATCGCGTTGGAGAGAGAGAGAGAGAGAGAGAGAGAGAGAGAGAGAGAGAGAGAGAGAGAGAGAGAGAGAGGAACTTTGTATAACTAAAATATAACAATAAACACCAAGTAATAATAATAATAATAATTCGCTCTAAGGGGTTCAAAATATTATAAGTGTTAAAAGTTTGTGTAATACTGTACAAAAGCTTTCAAAACCCATCTCTTGGTTCATCTTCAGTCCATATAATAATAATAATGAAACTGCATATATCATCCCCTCCTTAGATATATAAAACCCTCCAATCGCGACCAACTATTTATGCTTATTAATGATTTTAGTTATTCCAGTACAAAAAGATGGAGTAATCGGAACTGCCATTGACAGTCCAAAAATGCGTCTCTCTCCACCGACATAATTTCCGGATTTGGTTTCTCTCTCGTCAGTCGTTCAAATAAAAATTGGCCGCTCCACAAACAGGATTCTCTGAATCTTTCAATTTCCTTATGTAAATCATTCGCTTTTAAAACGAAAATAATTTTATAGTAAGATAAAATCATAATGAGATGTTATTTTAGAAACGGGAAAACCATATTGTGAAAAACAACCGTCTAAAGCAGCCAATATGAAAGATTCATAGTTGGGGAGGTTTTCTTCCGTGTAACTTAATCAATTCCACTTTTATTGCTTGTTTACAAACCACCGTCCCTTTATCGGAGATAAATCTTAATTTCAACCGCTGCTCTGTCCAATGAAGAGACGAAAACAGAAATCCAAGTAAAAAAACGAAACTCTGATTACTCTGTTTGGGAGGTATTTTAATTATGTTTATATAACTATACTGTATGTGCCGTTCCCAAAGCCACTTGCTATCAAGGTAAATGAATACATTGGTAAATGTGTTGGTAAATATATTGTAAATTTGGTAAAATCTCTTGATTACAAGATCTCTGACATTAAAATGAACTTCGTTCGAAATGGTGAAAAAGACAGATTTACCTACTAAAGCAAGATAGTGAAAGGTCTTACGCTTTTCAAGTATTTATTCTTAATTGATGATGATGATGACGACTGCTAAGGCTGATTGGTTTACCATAAACATATCCGCACTCATATTTCGTCCTGTTTTCTAAGGATGTTAGCGTATATTCTTTCATAACGTTTGCGTAGTAATATTATCGAATTCCCGACAGCCTCTTCAAAATGTAATTGGAATAAAAGACTTGGGCTAAAGACTAAGCCCTGTGACGTATGAGGTCATTCAGCGCCGAAAGGAAATTCAGAATAGAAAGGTTCGAAAGATGTAACAGGAGGAAAACCTGAATGCAGTTGCACCATGTTTGGAGAGGGTGGAAAATAAGATGAAAGTGAATATGAACGAAGGTACAATAAAAGGAATACAAGAGGTTCCACTAGGCGCCGAAGGGATGCTGCTAAGAACCTCAAGTAATGCCTACAGTGCATCCCGTGAGGCGCACTAATGGCACTAGCACGCTAAGGGGTCAAACTGTAATGACTTTTTGTAGGTGATCCCTATCGCTTTTAAAGATACTGGTGAATAATCATCTTTTGCTAATGATCACTCTTTGTAGAGACGTATAATCATGAAAAAATTAAACTCATTCTGTTTTCTGTGTAGCTTCTCATCATTCCTCTTCGTCATGGTCCTTTTTTCCCAAAATAAGAGACAAAGTTTAATTGACTCGGTGACACTTCCGGGAAAAAAGTCTCCCATCTGACGGCTTTTTCAAGTTTCTTTCTGGCAAACTTCTTTTAACTTCCGACATTCTCCAGCATCTGTCAACTGACATTTGTTCCAGCTGGTTTTAGGAAATTAAGAGGAACCGTGGTGTCGTGAATGAGCGTCACTCGCACACGCACACACACAGAGTAGAGATGGCGCTGTAATGGCGAGTACTCCTTCTCTAGTGCGTGGACTCAAACTTGATATTATAAGGGGAATAATTTTTATTCTTGTGACAGGTACAAACATTATTGATTGTAAAGCGTTAGTGCATGATGTGAAGCTTCGGTTTTGTTCAATAAAGCGTAGAAATAAATTAGAACTCGTTTCAAGATCTAAACCACCAAAACCTCCCTGTTACAAGTTTTCTTGTTCTGCGCATGCGCAGTGATTGCGACAGCAGACGAATTCTGGACGCCATCATAACAATCCTGTGAGTTTGCTCAATATCTCTTAATTGAAAATAGTTTTGACGCTTGTAGTAAGGATTAAATATAGGGCAATAACATTTTCAAGTCTTCGGTGCATCATTAGGTGGCAAGGTCTGGTTTTCTAATGAGTCACAAGGTGAGAGACCCATGTCTCCATTACACTCAGTTTTGCGAGGTCTGGTTCTCTTATGACTCACGAAGTGATAGGCCTAAAATTTCCATTGCATGCTGTTTTGCAAGATTTTCTTATGATTCACGAAGTTATAGTTTCCATTGCACTCCGTTATTCAAGGTTTGGGTTTTCTAATGATTCGCGAAGTGATAGGCCTATTGTCTCTATTGTACTTATTTACGCAACATCTGATTTTCTTATGATACACGAAATGATAGGCCTATTGTCTCCATTGCAATCAGTTACGTAAGGTGTACTTTTTGTTATTTACGAAATGATAGGCCTATTGTCCTCCATTACACTCAGTTACGTAATATCTGGTTTTTATGACTCACGCAGTGATAAACCTATTGTCTCCATCACATTTGTATACACGTCAGATTTTCTTATGATTCACGAAGTGCTAGGCCTATTGTCTCCTTCGAAAGAGATTGTTCAAAGTGACATCGACTCCTCCAGTGACAGTAAAACCGGGAATCAGAGAAAGATTCTGAAGATTCTCGCCAATTCCAATATGGCTGCATCATCCACTACCTACGTTCCCTGTAATGAGGCAATACGTTTCCCGGTCTCGCTCTCTCAGCAGATTCACTCTGGCGCTGGCTGCGTTATTATCCTCCATTTTCCATTCCCTTTTTGTTATTTATGACAAAACTCATGCTCAGGAACACTTCATAATAATAACCGGGACGCCATTGTCTGCATCCATGGAGAGACAGACAGATGGAAATGGCTTTGTAGTTTCAGTGTTAGGACATTTTTGAGTCTCTCTTCGCCAACAAACATTGCTTTTTTTTTCATCAATTGTTCTTTGCTTCTTTGATGGAAGCAACAGTTTTTCTTGTGTACCTTCGTTTATTGGTGTCGTTATCCCCCCCCCCCCCCACCCCCCCCCCCCCTCTCTCTCTCTCTCTCTCTCTCTCTCTTCCAGCGTTAGAATGTTAGAACAATTTAATGGTACTAGCCGGTGTGGGGGTTGGCTTGCAGTGGCGTTAGTGCACCTTTTGCGGAACACTGCAAGCATTACTCAAGATTCTTTGCAGCGTCCATTCGGCCCCTAGCTGCAACCCCTTGCATTCCTTTTACTGTCCCTCCGTTGATATTCATATTCTTCCATCTGACTTTCCTCAGCCCTCTCCTATGAGGCTTTCCTTGTGTTGTTGACACATTTGAATAAACCTTTTCACTCTCAGTTTCCCTTTCAGCGCAGAATGGCCTCATTTATCCCAGCGCTTGGCATTTGCCCTAAATTTTATATTCCAATTCCAATATTCCAAAAAGCCATTGAGTCGTTTTGGCGTCCTTGTTGGCCCTGGGGACATCATAGACGAAGAATCAGTAAGGGACATTGAAATTATGGGGGTTGGGGGCGGGGAGGAGGGGGGGGGGGGGAAAGCATGTGCATATGAAGAAACAAAAACGTGATCCTAATCAATGTATTAACCTTTTCTAAAACGGGATTTTTTTATAAGTTAACAAAATAAATATATAGATATAAATACAAGTAAATTATTAAAATGACTAAAATAACTGATACATTAGAATTATAAATATGTGAAAAAGGGAAAAGGGAACAAAGAGATAGAATAGGATTGGTGGCGAATCGTAAAGGCTGTGGATGACAGGTCTCGTTAAAATATCCAGGATATATTTATGGGACTCATTATTTGGAGGAAAATCTGTCTCGAGAAAGAAGGTCCTTCCGAACTTCCGGCAGACGTCGGATTTACGAATTTTGTCGCCACTGTTGATCCACTTCAGAAATTTTACACTTTCCTCGGGATCACCTCATTGGGAGCAGAATATTAGAGAGAGAGAGAGAGAGAGAGAAGAGAGAGAGAGAGAGAGAGAGAGAGAGACCATATCACCTGTTTACATTTGTTTTTTATTTCGTATAATATAGGTAATTTACTTTGTTGACAAAATAACATTAAAAGCTAACTGTGGCCGATACAAGAATAATGGGATCCTCTAGGATATATTATCAAGAAAAGGTTTATAACAAATTTGATTGGGTACTTTAGCCCCCCCCCCCCCCCCTCCCCCCCCCCCCCCCACCAGCTGAGATACCCTACCCATAAATGTATATAGAATTTTAAAAAGTTTTTATATTTTTTATCAATCTGGAAAACACGTCCCCAGTATTTGACTTCGGTTTCAAGCGAAGGAAAACAATGAACGCAAAGATAAGAGTCTTTGAATAGTCTTTGTTTACCAAGAAACATTGTCCATTGTTCGATTTGGAAAAGGGAACATTTGCAATTGAATTACGCGACGAAAAAAGGTAGTTTATTTGTTCTTCGTGTCCCCTGCACTGTTGGTAATGGATTCCTTTGTAAATAACCACCCATTTGCATCATGGAAGGTGAATGCGCCCAGGATTGTAACGATTAAGATATCGAAAGTTCCGTAAACACTAAATATTGTCAAGGCTTCATAAATAGTTTGAAATTGTGTTAGGTTCTACGCTGTACCCTCATGTTTGAGATATCTGTGTAGTTTACCCTTTTATTTCCATTTTGATCTGTTTATGCAATGCTTAATTTATATTGTTTTAGTCTTGTCTAATAAATGACCTCTTTTCTCTCTGTTTCGTATTATCTTCTGTTGCTTCTTTCTATTTAATACCTGAATACCGTATTCACTGGAAGCTCGCATTTCAAGTCAGTGGCCCCTTTGGTGGTCTTGTTCCACATGAATAGGGTTCATCTTCTGAATAATAATAATAATAATAATAATAATAATAATAATAATAATAATAATAATAATAATAATATCCACAATTATATATAAAAATATATTTCTATGTCAAAATATAAAACAAAGACTTTCGAACACCTCATCAGTGTGACGTTAAAATGTAATGAAGACGATAGTTTCCCTCCGAAGAGCATCTAAAAAGGTGGGCGGGGCGAGAAAATAATAACAGCCCATCATCGAAGTGCTGGTTCGTGTTTTAGGTTATCCCAAACTCAACAGGCAGTTGCGCCAACCTCCTCGATCTCCGAACCTGCGAAGTTGCTCCTGCTTGCACTGTATAGGTGCCATAGTCGGAAACATCCGCTGGGACGTCGGCTATCTGGAGAGAGAGAGGGGAAGAGGAAGCAGAGCATCAGGGTTCACATGGTCAACGTCAGTTTTAAAATTAAATTCTTTTAAGTATTGCCTGGCAATGAAACAAAATCGATGAGATGACGGACAGTCTCACCATCAAAGGAGAGTGAATATGATGATGAGGAGAAAAAGAGCTGATCTTATTTTGAACGCGGTCATTATCCGGATTAGCAGACATTAACAACAATTAAGAATATTACTCTGCTGGAGGAGCAAACATGACCTTCGCGCTGCCTCTGATGGAGGTCGATGGCGCCATTGGTATCAGGTTATTTTTATGTCGCGATATGCGATTTTATCCGGTCGAGATTTGCATACAATAATTTGGGTTGATTTCTCAGTCAGCCGTCACAACAAACACGCTTTTAATCTGTATGCATAATTTAGATGTTGATAATGGTTATGCAAGTGCATGCATCCACGCGCAATTAACTTTCATTGCACACGCATACACACATATATACATACATAAACATACATACATACATACATAAATACTCACGCACGGAGCCAGGTATTCTTCTTTTGAAAAACGAAGCAACCTTTTGAGTCTTCAGATCCAGATTCAGACATCAGGACCACAGCAGCCCGGCCATTTATGGGAACGTCTAACGACCACCATTTCCCCCATCAACTATCGTGGTGGACCATCAGAGGAGATCCCATGCCATCAAGCACAAATGGCAGGGTCTAGGGGCAGAGCCTAGGGGCAAGGACTTAGGGTATTGTGCCATTTAAAGAGCACACTACCTCGAGATGGTGATGGTATGTAGCCGAAGTGGGTGTTTCAGTGACCTGATGCTGGAACAGGTCATTCCATGCTCTTCATGTCTTCGTATCTTGTGTTCTTGGATGTTATCTGAAGCCAAGATGCAAAGCATTAATACCCTATTACAGTTCTCTTGTATTTTAATAAATTATTTATATTTTGTCTATTTATTCATTTATTTGTTAATTTATTTTTTGCCTTTCTAATAACTGATCTCTTTTTTTTCTTCTTTATTTCTCATTGCCTTCTGTTACTTCTTTCAAATGAGCACCTCACGAATATTCTTTGGAAGCTGGAATTTCCAGTCAGTGGCCTCTTTTGTGGTCTTATTCCATTTGAATAAGGTTTAGCTCATGAATAATAATATTGAATCTGTTGTTTTATTAAGTTGATTGGGTTTTTTCCCCTCCAGTTCGTAAGCCTCCACTTAAGTTTAATAGTTAAATGCTCTTAATGAGTTATCATTAATATGATACCATATTTTGTCCAATTCCTTACTGGAATATTTTCAGTTTTTTTCTCCTACCAAAGATAACCGAAGCAAACCCTTCTCCTTAGATGTGCCCGCCTGCATCGGAGAAACGGTGAATGGAATAGTGTGTTTACGTCACAGCTGGTTCTTACGTAAGCGGTGTACCAATAAAAAATAAATTCCAGACTTTCACATCCAATAGGGAATAAATTTATTGGCAGAAAAAGCAGCTAAGTTTTCCTCGTATAGGGCAGAGTAGAGCTAATCTTCAGTACTGCAGAAGAAGCACATCAAGAACATTAAAGTACTTTAGGCGGCACAAAAACAGAGCAGATGTCTGGACGACAAAGCATCCATTAGTTTTGCTTCTGTGAGTGGCTTCTAGCTATAATAATGACCTTAATTATATCCCTAATATCTGGTGTTTTATATTTTCAGTAACTAGAGACAAGTTTTGTGTGTGTGTTGTGTGTGTGCGTGTTTGTGTGTGTCCGTGCAAGTCAAGAGAATAGTAAATCTGGTTGAGAGATGAAGTCTCTCTCTCTCTCTCTTCTCGTCTCTCTCTCTCTCTCTCTCTCTCTCTCTCTCTCTCTCTCTCTCTCTCCATGCATCTTGGAAATGAGGGTTAGTTATCCATATATCAAAGTCCTTCTGTTTTTGAAGAAAAGTCATATATATATATATATATTATATATATATATATATTATATATATATATATATATATATATATATATATATATTAAGTAAAGTATATTTTACTGCCAATACACTCCTGTGGAAGGAAAAAGAATATCCCTAACATATGGAAAACCAAACCTCATTTCCAAGATGCAGAGATAGAGAGAGAGAGAGAGAGAGAGAGAGAGAGAGACGAGAGAGAGAGAGAGAGAGAGAAGAGAATACTTCACCTTTCAACAAGATCTGCCATTATTCACCCGGCAGGATATTCAATATCCCAAGATGTTCCTGGGATTTGGAAAGCCTTCATGCTGGGAATCCTCGGGAACTGCCTCTCCTCCCGAATACAAATCACACCCGAAAGACAAAAGAGGCTCCTCGACTCACAGGCAGGAAGGAATGAAGTTCCTATGTTTGACGGGAAAGAGTCTTTCGACTGAGAGAGAGAGAGAGGGGAGAGAGAGAGAGTTGGATGAGATGAGAGAGAGAGGGTCCAAGGGCAAGTCCTGTGAAAAAAAAAAAAACGACCTACGAAAGTAGGTTTTTGTTTTAAGCTCGTGAAGGCAGTAGTTTAGAGTGTTTATTTACATATATATATATAATATATATATATATATATATATATATTATATAATATTAATTAAAATTACAGTTAAAACTCGAGAATTATTTACAAAAACAGGAGAGGTAAGAAAAGCATCTGTCAAACTCCCCTGTTTTTTTATATACTATTTAAGTTTTAACTGTAATTTTAATTTTAGTTGTTTTAAGTAGCTTTTGTGTGCTTTAATTTGTTATATATATATATATATATATATATATATATATATATATATATATATATAATATATATATAAAGAGCACAAAAATATTTGTTGCTGATGATGTTAAGTGAAGTACAGTGATATCTATTAAAACCCATATCAAGTACAAGTTAAATAATATTAGATAATAATTGATTATCAATTCTATTTAAAGAAGAATGAAAACTGACTCAAGTCGACTTATAAAAATAGACTTTTGTCGTAGAAGAAGAGATAAGAATATCTAAGTAATCTCTCCGAAGTAAGCCAGTAAGCAAATCGCCCTCAGGCTGAACAGCCCGACTCGTAATGTTTCTCAAAGTATTTCCCACTAAATAGAGCGAAACGTGACGCCATCGTCTATTCCAGGCGAATGAATTGTACAGAAACTTTCTCATCGTGAATTTCAAAAGTTAATAACAATGGTGCCGAGTTGGCCTAAGAGGAATCTTTCATAAAGATCTAGGAACTGCATTTGCCAGATTAGGAGTTTCGTGGGAAAGAAAATTGCTCGGAGTGAATATTGGCGCATGCGCACTGAATGAGATCACAGCAGCCTCGTCTCTTTATAAAAGAGAATTCGTGGATGTACGGAAACGTTGTAATATCCTCTCTCTCTCTCTCTCTCTCTCTCTCTCTCTATCTCTCTCTCTCTCTCTCTCTCTCTCTCTCTGTATATATATATATATATATTATATATATATATATATATATATATATATATATATATATATATATATATATATATCGCAGACGTCAAGGAATTAAAATATGACGGCGAATGTTCGAAATGTTCTGACTTCATTAAAATAAAGTTGGTTTGATGTACCTGTTCTGTAACTAAACTTTGTCAAACAAAGTGTCTGGTATAAAGAGTGTAATTATATTAGAATATTCTGATAAAAAAAAAAAAGTTGTAAAACGACAACAGAATTCGGAATGAAAATTGAACTATAAAAAGTTACATTAGAATATTCTGATGAAAAAAAACTTAATTAGAATTAAAAATGTAACTGTTAAAATCAAGCAAAGTAATTTACGGGAGAACCTACAATTTATAGGAAAAACAGCACATCGTGAAATAATTAGAATTCTCTGGACGGCAGAGAGAGAGAGAGAGAGAGAGAGAGAGAGAGAGAGAGAGAGAGAGAGGCTGATTTATGCTGGGGGCACCGTGAGATGGGTATGCAAATCACGGGCATTACCTGAGAGCAAAATTCACGTCGCTAATTGCCAGCGGAAAAGTTAAACATTTAATGTCCGGTTACTTATGTAACTGATTTTTTTTTTAAGGGAAAGCAATGACTACACTTATCTTCAGCTTTTAGAGGAGAGAGAGAGAGAGAGAGAGAGAGAGAGAGAGAGAGAGAGAGCTGATATAGTGGCCGTCGAATTTGCAGTGCTTTACATTAGTCTTTTTTCTTTTTTTTCTTTTTCAGGCTTCGTTCTCAATGAGATTGTGAGACCAATTTATCCATTTGGGAAGAACCCATTTTGTTTTCGTTACCTCTCCAGTCTGTTGTCTTAATCAACAATCTAAAGTATATGAATATATATATATATATTATATATATATATATATATATATATGTATATATATATATATATATATATATATATATATATATATATATATATATATATATATTACTGTATATAATGTATATATGTATAAATATGTATATACATATATACACACATATACATATATATAATAAATAATAGAAAAAAATTGAAAAATTCAAAGAGATGATCGAACAAAAACTGGAAATGCGAGATCCTTGCTAAGCATGTTTCAGCTTCTGAAGCGAAAAATTAATTGTTCCTCAAGATCTTGAAAGGTGTTTTAGCCACGTTCCTATAACTGTAGTGTTTCCCATTTACTACATTCATCCGTATTTAGATTAAATGATATGAGGATTACAAAAATATTCGAAAAAAATTAACTTTGTTCTGACTGGAAATTTTCATGAATAATAATAATAAGTGCATAAATATGAATGTAAACTAGGAATTTTATGAATATGGATTTAAAGCATCATGTTAATCGATATAAATGAATGATACGAAGTATGAATTGTTGAAATATAAAATTTTTTGTAATAAAATTCTAAAACTAAGAACCACTTCGAAGCTTTGAATATGAATTCGAAATAGAAAAATTATAAATATAAATAAGAAATATGATATTTCTAGATACAAATTACAAATGTGAAATATTAGTTATAAAAATATCAAATTTGTTAACAAAATTATATAAGTAAGAACCACTTTGAAGCTATAGTTATAAAATTTAAAATGGTTTTTATAAATATAAATATAAAATATAACATTCATAAATATGTATGTAAAATATGAAATATTAATTGTAAAAATATAAAATTTGTCAATAACATTTTCGAGATAAATGACACACATCCGGTTATATTACATAACATACCTAAGATTATTTCTGATGATTCATCTACACACTACTGAATATCATTTAGTTTCTCATAGTAAAGTTGAACAAAAGGCAGAAATTTAAGCTTATCGTTTGAATCCTTAACCGCGGAATGGAAGGAGCGAGTAATGAGTAATGATGCCTTTATGCTAAGCAGGTACTCAGTGGGTTTCGCGCCTTCCAGAGACTGGAACGACGCCTTCCAGAGACTGGAACAGCGCCTTCCAGAGACTGGAACAACGCCTTTCAGAGACTGGGACAATGCCTTCCAGAGACTGGAACAACGTCTTCCAGAGACTTGAACCTTCCAGAAACTGGAACGACACCTTCCAGAGACTGGAGCGACGCCTTCCTGAGACTGGAACAACGCCTTTCAGAGACTGGAACAGCGCCTTCCAGAGACTGGAACAGCGCCTTCCAGAGACTGGAACGACGCCTTCCAGAGACTTAAACGGTGCCTTCCAGAGACTGGAACGACGCCTTCCAGAGACTGGAACAACGCCTTCCAGAGACTGGAACAGCGCCTTTCAGAGACTGGAACAATGCCTTCCAGAGACTGGAACAACGCCTTCCAGAGACTGGAACAACGCCTTCCAGAGACTGGAACAACGCCTTCCAGAGATTGGAACGACGTCTTCCAGAGACTGGAACGCCTTCCAGAGACTGGAACAACGCCTTTTAGAGAAAGCAATGGGATGACTGAATAACGCAAGCCGATTTACTAAATAGGTCACTGAACTGTTCAATAGTTAAGTCTTAGGTCTGTATATATACAACAACGATATTGTGA
Source organism: Macrobrachium nipponense (assembly GCF_015104395.2). Taxonomy (NCBI): domain Eukaryota; kingdom Metazoa; phylum Arthropoda; class Malacostraca; order Decapoda; family Palaemonidae; genus Macrobrachium; species Macrobrachium nipponense. The sequence continues at coordinate 1,457,122 of NC_087211.1, read as the reverse complement.
CATTCGTATTTTCGAATAAAAGATGCAGTTATAGTGGACGATTGAAACAAATTACCGGGTCGTAATGACTTGGCTCGTTATACTACACAGGTCGGGGGGGGGGGGGGGGGGGGGGGGTGTGGAGCAGCGATTTCTGAAGCGTTATAATGACGAAGGCGAATCAGGGACTCGTCGCTCTAATTAACTTGTATCGAAATAGGTTGTTTTTTTAGCTTGAGTCGAATTGCCACTTACTAGCGATATTTCCAGCTGAATTAGGTGGGATTCTAGGAGGGAATCGCGGTGTAGGAGTATACCTCTGACTCCTTCAAAAAATGAATAAAAAAAAAAAACTTTTTCACTTTTATTTTTCCGAAGACGATAAGGGATCATCAAAGTGTAATTATGTTCCAATGGTATTTATTATTCATTTCATTATCGATGCTGTGACGGTAGTCTTGGGAAACTTCGTAATAATTTAGGACATAAAATTAGAGAGAGAGAGAGAGAGAGAGAGAGAGATGAAGTAAATATATATATAGATATATATATATAGATATATAATAGATAATAGTATATATATATATATTAGTATATAATATATATATATTATATATATATATATATATTTATATATATATATTATATATAATATATATATATATATATATATATATATTTACTTCATCTCTCTCTCTCTCTCTCTCTTTCTGTCTCTCTCTCTCTCTCTCTCTCTCAATTTATGTCCTAAATTATTACGAAGTTTCCCAAGACTTTAATTCGAGAGGCAGTCCAGGTGCCTTGGTTGTGTCACCTTATTTGTTATTTATTAAATAATTATGTTCAATATTTCTCCTAATTTAATAACTCGTGTTAATTTCTTTGTGGTTTAATCTTTAACTTCTGCAAGGAAATGCATTATCTTTACTTCTTTATCGAATGTAACAAATACCTGTCGTTTTTTCTAAATGGGTAAATGAAATCATGTATTATATAATATTATATATATAGTATAGATATATATATATATAGATATTATATATATATATAATATACATGATTTCATTATCTTTATTACCTTATCGAATTGTAACAAAACTGTCGTTATTTAAATGGGTTAAAGAAACATGTATATATATATATATATATATATATATATTATATAGATATAGATATATATAATATATACATATTTATTTAGAAAAACAAAAACGACAGGTATTTGTTAATTTATGATAAAGAAGAATAAAAATAATGCATTTCCTTGCAGAAGTAAAGATAATGCATTTCCTTGCAGAAGTTAAAGATTAAACCACAAAGAAATTAATACGAGTTATTAAATTAGGAGAAATATTGAACATAATTATTTAATAAATAAACAAATGAGGTGACACAGCCAAGGCACCTGGACTGCCTCTCGAATTAAACAGAGAAATATCACTGTGGAACACGATAAACATTTTATTTATTAAGGAAGACGTGAAAGGAATATCAATACAGAAGATAATAGTCTCCTAATTATAGGAGACAGCCTGCAAAGGACAACACAGCCCGACTTTCAGCGAGTGAAAACCAAATAGAGAGTTTGAAAAATGGAGTCGTGACATGCTTCGTGAGGGAGAGAAAGCCAAGCTCAGTGAGTGTGTATAATCTGGCATAATATATTCTCGTTGCGCTAATGCTCACTGCTGCTCTACTTGGCGAACCGCTGATGCCTGTAATGTGGACATAGTGTGTCTGGGTGCTGTTTGGGACACGTATAGTACTTTTTATTATACTTGATTTTATGCATCTTCTGATTTTGTTCTGTGTCGGGGAGAAACTGGGTTCTTGCAGACCTCTTAGTAGTGCTTCTAAAAAGGCATTTTACATATAGCGCTGGTTCTTTGTGCATATATTTGGCTGATGTATATATGTATGTATGTATATGACTGGTAAAAATGTTCTGTCACAACGGAATTCCATCTAATAAAAGGAGCGAAAATATAGAAAGTAAGTACTATATTCCAGAGACAGCAGTCTCTGAAATATAGTACTTACTTTCTATATTTTGTCGTTTTAATGGGCTCCTTTTATTAGATGTATATGTATATATACATACACTTACATTCATTCTCATTAACGTTAATCTCTCTCTCTCTCTCTCTCTCTCCTGTAAAAATAAAAGGGGGGGGGGGGGGGATTTTTCCCTAACCTCAGACCTGCGTTTTCCCCGAACCACCTGTCAGTTAGTCATCATCATCATCTGCTGTTTGTTGATGGCGTGGCAGAATGCGAGCCAGGCCTTTTCCTTTTACTGTTCTCTGGGCGTTGTACTAATTATTTTGTTTCTTTTTTGCTAAAATATTCTCATTTTTTACTCGGCCTTACATTTTACTTGTATTATTCTCAGCACATAACTTTTGCAGTCCTCTGGGATTCACCTTAGAATGTTAATTCACACGCACTTATACACATATACACACAAAAAGTCTATTTTAGTTATTTTTTCAGGAATCTTTAATCTGAGGGCGCAGTCGATTCTCTCTCTCTCTCTCTCTCTCTCTCTCTCTCTCTCTCTCTCTCATGCTCATGCACATATATATATATATATATATATATATATATATATATATATATATAGTATATATGTGTGTGTGTTTTTGTAATGAAGGAATCTTAGCACCGTCATGAGGCTGGGTATATGACAATTTTAAAATGTTATCTACTTATTTCTGCAAACATTAATTTTTTTCATCGTTTATTTTTTTTATTTGCTATAGATTGTTTTTAGAGAAAACATATTTAGCTCCTAAAGCATCAGAGCCAATCGACTAATACTCTAATACAGCATTTGGGAGTGTCTGGTGTGACATTTAGTGTCACTGGGAATCTGTGGCGTCAATTTTCGTTCGGTTTTGCATTAAATTCTCTTATTCTTTCCCTCTGGGACGAGGCAGTTCGTATCGTTCTGAGAGCTTTAGTCACTTGTGAAAGAGGTCGATGACACAGGTTGTAGGTTTCTGTGTTAATAAATATTTTTACTGATGTTGAAATAGAAAGAAAATGTAAAAAACAGCTGTTTTATTGTATCTTGAGTCCAAAGCAACTGATATCATTTTTATAGCATTTATTATGTTTATCAAAGACGCATGTGATTATGGCATTCTTGTTACCATTTGTAAATGCTTCCTCTTCATGTCTTAAAGAGCATGCAGAGAAAAATGATTTATAGAGTTGTTTTTGAAATAGCCTCCGTAGAATCAAAGTTTACATTTATATCATATATATATATATATATATATATATATATATTATATATATATATATATATATATATATATATATATTGCTATGACTTTCCTCTTTTGAATGTTTCTCTTTACTATAAAACTAGTTACCACGGTGTGAAGCAAAGAAAAAAAAGGGGGGGTGGGTGGGAAAGAACTAACTATTTATTTATTTTAGTTCACCCTGCATCCGCGGGTCACATTCAATGAGAAGAAAACGACGCGACGTCCCTCTCTGGCCGCTGAGCATATCTGGCAACCTCGTAAATTACAAGGGACATAATGCTGCAACATCTTTTTAGGAGTCTTTGCTCATATCTTATGTAGGCCGACGTTAGCCTAATGTCATTTAAGATGGAGGGAGGTGAATTGGGGGGGGGGGGGGGACTGGGAATGAGAACTTTCTTTACTGATGTAATGTACTTTCTCTCTTTTTTCCTTTCTCAAGGGAAGTGAAGGCTTTGATTTCTGTTTGATTTTTGTTTAATTCAGGATGTCAGGTAACTGCCAAGGTATCCGTAGTTGATGTTGTTCAAATGCCTAGTTATTAAATATTAATGATTAAATATTATTAATTATAACAAAAGATGTAGGACACTAAGCCTACACACGAAGATGACTTATTTTTATAGTATTCTAATTGAATGAAAATGTAATTATCAT
>NC_087211.1:1418211-1448211 GCF_015104395.2 Macrobrachium nipponense | reverse complement strand
AGCAGTTGCACGAAACCTCAGACAAGCTGATATGTCCCCTTTAACGATGGTCCTGTAGCAATTGCTCTCATTACAAATGGGAAGGTATATTACCCGTCCCTCTCTCATTTCCCCATTGTTTTCCCGTAACATTGACCTAGAATAAGTGCCACGTTGTCCCCGGCAAAGTTCCAAAATGAATAACAGAATCGAATGATGACTTAGCGAGGGAGCCGGAGAGCAATTTTTCCGAGGAAATAAAGTTGAAAAAAGGAAAGTGAAATCACCTCTTTTTAACAACTCACAGACAAGTTGATTAAGTATTCTAAGAAAAGATGTCTTTTTTTTCTTTTTTTTTTTTACAATTAACAGTTAACTTTTATAAGTGGTCAAACACATGACTTCTTTTTAAAATTGAATGGGAATCTATCATATGTCCCCAATTTCCTCCCAGAGTTAAAAGCAGAAAATTGAAATATGCAACTGATTCTGTTAAAAAAAATTATAACTTTCAAGTAAGCCCTCCAAAAGAATGAGAATAAGAAAAAAAAGTAGATAAATAAAGCTCGAAGAAATGTCGGAAAAGACCTGATTCTCGTCACGAGTATTTTCAAGCCGAGGCCGAGATCCAAAATACGAAGACAGACAGACAGACAGACAGACAGACAGACAGACAGACAGACAGACAGACAGACTTCCCACTGCGACCTGACCTTTGGAATGATATTTTGACGAGGGATCTTCGAATTATCTTTTCATGGGAAGTATTGGATGATGTATCTTAAATCTCTCTCTCTCTCTCTCTCTCTCTCTCTCTCTCTCTCTCTCTCTCTCTCTATGAGGATGAAGAATGATGAATGTAGAATATTTCCTTATCAAGGTTCTTTTCTATCTTCTTTTTTACTCCATCACTGTCATCATCATCATCTCTCCTCTCTCTCTCTCTCTCTCTCTCTCTCTCTCTCTCTCTCTCTCTCTCTCTGCTGCCGTCTCCCGAATTTCAGGCTGATTTCCCATTGGATCTTTCTTGTGTTTACTATCGTCTATTGACTCTGTCCATAAGGGTTTTCTTCAGCTGTAGATTTAAAGAAAAAAGAGAAAGAGAGACGTAACGAGGTCCCTCAAATCTCCAGCAAGTAGCCTTCAGCCAATATTCCAAATCACCGTCGTGTGTTCCCTCTCTCATCCAGAAAGTTCCGCCTTCCTCCCAGCTGCCAATCATTACTGGAAGTCCAGTGCGACGACTCTGAAAGCCCCTGGGAAAACCCGCCTTCCGTAGAAATGCGTAGAGATGCCCTTTTGTGTCGAGGCTCACCTGATCATTCTGACTAATGGTGCCTCGCGAGGGCCTCGGCTCTCTCTTTTACTAGAACTCGGGTAGGGATTGAATTTGCCTTATATATATATATATATAATATATATATATATATATATATATGTATATATATATATATATATATATATATATATATATATGTATATGATCACTTGCACTATTACTCTGTGCATTAATATATTTAATAACAGGACTTCATCTAGACAAGCTGGTATTTAAGGGAGATTTTTTTTTTTTTGTACTCAATAAAAGTTCAAAGCTTTCAAAAACGATGAGGAAAGCTAGCCCTTGGAAACTTGTTACTCTTGGGGAATAAAAATCTCCGTTAGATACCATCCTGTCTGAATGAGGTCCTGTTACTCTCAGGTCCTCTCTCTCTCTCTCTCTCTCTCTCTCTCTCTCTCTCTCTCTCTCTCTCTCTCTCTCTCTCTGTATAGTATATATATATATATTATATATATATATATATATATATATATATATATATATATATATATGTGATGGGTATGGATAAAAAATTTTGCACATTTGCACAAGAGTTTGTTTTCACTTCTGTAAAACACTAACGTTAAGAAACAAATGAACAATGATTATGCCACTTCAGTGAACTTACGCACCAAATGCACATACGTATATATTTGATAAAATATTTTTGAATCATCGGAACCTGCGCGCACATGCGTTCGTACATATTAACGTGGTACAAAAAATATTCTTACAAAATCATGTATCATGTAGTCAGTCCCCTGTCTGTCAGCATTGCAGCGCTGTACAGACACCGGGATGGATCATTATCTTTTTCATATCCACTCTTCGTGAAAGCGAGGAAGCCTCTTTAGATGCAAATGAGCTGTCTGCAGATTGATATTGGCTTCCGGTCTATCGGCTCAGGAAATATCCCTCTTGAGAGAGAGAAGAGAGAGAGAGAGAGAGAGAGAGAGAGAGAGAGAGAGAGAGGATAACATGTTTTTCCGGCCAATTTGGCAATGTTTTGTACATTCAAGCTTATCACATTCGTTGCCAGTATTATGGCATCTCTGAAGATTTCTGTTGATACCGAAGAAATCAATTTGACTTGTTTAGACCATAAATCACGCCATTAAATTGTATTTAACTGTACTTTGTGTAAATAGTTTTGACACAGCTGTAACTTCTGCTTATGCTGTAGAGTAATGAACTGAAAGAACGTCTATACGCATTCTTCACAAATAAAAGAACACAATTGCTACAATACACACAGTGTGTTGTTTTCGAAGCCCCCACAAATTCATAGTCCTATATTTCCTATGTCGGCTTTTTTACTTTATTCCACTTACACTATTGATGAATTTTTTCGCTACCCAGGGCCCACAAGCACATTTCGTCATCAATCCTCCATTTCTGGTTGTCTAGAATATCGCCGCCTTCCAAAAGAATTGGAAGGACTTTTGCTCAGGAAAGAAAGATGCGCCGACGGCAAGAGTTTCCTTTCAGTTTCGGTGACAGAAAAGAAAATGTTAAAAAAAGTTATGCAAATCCCTTTCTGATTCCAGTGTTAGGGAAAGCAACACTATTTTTTACTTTCATTTTTGTCTGCGTTCACTCCATTTCTAAAGCAGCATAACCGTATTACTTTAGTAGAAACGAGTACTACAATAGAGTCTCCTAACTCATTGACACAAACAAGGGCTACTGATGATCTCACGAACCAGTGATTTTGTTTCTTCATTTGGCTAAATCAGTCATATCTTCTTGTATATGTATAATATTATACGTTTCATATATTATAAATTTTATATAATGTACATTCAATTACCTGAAGTTTCATGAATTAGAAGATCTCTCGATGAATTGAGATCTTGTGATTTATTTGTAAACTATAGTGAAACTCGTTTTTTTTCACTTTGAAGTTATATGTATATATATATATATATATATATATATATATTATATTATAATATAATATATATATATGTGTGTGTGTGTGTACATGCGAGTTCATCAGGAAATCAGTAAATATTTCGTATCAATTGAGAACGAGTTGGAAAAATATGAGACGTAGATAACATTACGCGGAAGTATTTTCGTACATTCGAAAGTGGCAAAACCATCAGTGTTTCCCGATATATCAATAAATATAATGTATCGCCTTATTATCCAGTTATTTATTTCAAAGCCACTCGTCCGCAATACTATATCTTCGAGCGAATTCTTGCTCTCCGAAGGAAACATTAATTATTTCTCCGGCCATTACTCTTGTCAACAGAACACATGTTTTCCTTCTGTTGTGGTTTATTCGAAATAGGTCTCAGTGACTTTGTCTCTTTCGTCCGTGGAAGGAAGGAATGATCCTGCTACGCTTTGGAAAGCAGAGTTTGGCTTCCAAAAGTACTCTGAGTATTGGAAGTGGAAAGCTTAAGAAATTCATAATGAACGAATCAATTAGTGACCAAGAAAAGAGTGTATTTAATGATTCAGTAAGTAACCAGTAAACGAGTGTAATTAATGAAGCAGTAAGTAACCTGTGGAAGTGATGAGTGAATCAGTGAGTAATCAGTGAAAGAGTCCAGTGTATGAATCAGAGAGTAACTAACGAAAGATTGGAACGAATGAATCAGCGAGTAACCAGTGCAAGAGATGATTGAATCAGTGAGTAACCTATGGAATTGATGAATGAATCAGTGCCTACCTAGTGAAAGAATTCAATAAATGAATTAGTAAGTAACATAATGCAAGAGTGTACTGAAAAATTCAGTAAGAAACCAATGGGGAGTAATTAGTGATTTTGTAAGTAACCAGCGAATGAGTATAATGAATGAATCAGTGAGTAACCAGTGAAAGAATTTAATGAATGAATCAGTGTGTAACCTATGGAATTGATGAATGAACTAGTGAGTAACCATTGAAAGAGTGAAATGAATGATTCTGTAACAAATGCAAGACTTATTGAATAATTCAGTGAGAAACCAATATGGTGTAAATGTGATTTAGTAAGTAACTAGTGAATGAGTGTAATGAATGAATCACTGAGTAACCAGTGAAAGAATGCTCTGAATGAATCGGTGAGTAATCAGTAAAAGAGTGCAATGAATGAGTGAACGAAGCATTCGGGAACATCATCTCCGAAATGGGGCGGGACCCTCGTCGAAATAGTAGACGTCAGTTGGTGCGTAATTTCATTAACTTCTAATTCGCTGCCAACAGGACATCGACGCTTAATTGTGATTCACTAGAGATATCTGCATTTTTAGACGAGTTAATGGTGGAGGTTAATCCTTTAGAATTGCGGGTATTAATGTGAATAGAATAATATTAATATAGGCTTCTATTGTCTTTGCTGAGATGTAGTCAATGGAAAATGATTTCTGGGTCATTTGAATGATTACATTCACATGAAAATTGATTTGTTATAGATTAGATGCTGAAGTTGCTTATAAGATGCCATAGAAAATGAAGAGTTATCATAAATACAATGTCATTAACTGTTATGATATTAAATGTTATTGAATAATACAATGTTGTTAGGAAAGTCACCTAATTATTTTGTATTTCCTGTAATATATCAGAAACTTTACTCGAAAGTGTGCATATTATATGTATATAGTATATATATATACATATACATATATATATATATATATATATATATATATATATACCATATATAATATATATATATATATATATATATATATATATATATATATATATATATATATATATGAATGTGTGTGCCCCGTCAAACGATAAATAAAATCACAGACAAAAGAATAAGAAACATTTCGTGAACCTCCCCTCCCTTCTTTTCGCATTATATTTCAAACACTGAGTCGACGAAATCTCAAGTGTGTTTGCAAGCCATCCCTGATCTGCATAATCATATGTCCCGATCCTTACTGCCAATCAAAGAATTCGCTTTCCTAAAAAGAAAATATATATTTTCTCTCTTTCTCCTTCATTAACCAATTCACTAGAGCTCGCAATTTTTGATCTGCTTATTTCGCATCGCCGATTTGCATCATCTGAGTCTTGTCTTTGATCTTTGTTTTTATCATTTTTTCCTCTCAAGGAAATCCTCTTTCCCTTGAGTCATTTCTTCGCCTGAATGACCTTTGTCCCAGGTGACGCGAGGGGCGAGAATCGAATCACAGGGTTGTTGGTGGCATAAGCCCTCCTCAGCTGCGTCAGGACGTTCTCGCTGCCGACGGGAATAATATGTTTTGGTTTAGTACTTTTTCTCTTTATCTTTCGTTATTCAGATAAGGGTTCAATTCGCCATATAACGGGGGACATACATGGTTGTTACTGTAGCGTAATAGCCCACGTTATTATTCTGGCGTTTGGGGCCTTACTGTCTTGTTCCTTTTCCCTCGCGGATTCCTTCTGCTGAAGGAGAGGAAACCATCTTATCTGCTTTAGCTATGGTGACATAGGGATGGCTGCCTGTCGTGAACATCTATGAAATATTGGGGAATGACCATGCGTTGCTTTCTACGAGCAAGTAAATGCCTTCTAAACGATTGTTGTAGCGTTCCCTGGGTACTTCTTGCTGTGAGATTAACACACCTCATCTGGGAATGTGAATTTATATAATAAATTCATGCGTATCTCCTTCCGTCCCTGAAGATGGCGTTCTTTGCGATTACCAGGGCTGCTAATGGGTTGACCTTGGTGTAAACCTTGAGGCTTATCTTATCTTCCAGTGGGGGTGGGCGGGGGGAACTGTCGGGTTTATGCCTCTGTTAACGATCCCTCTTAGGGCGCGGCATTCCCCCTTGCACGCAGACCCACAATGCATTGCAGGCGATGATGGACAACAAAGGTTCCTCTCTCATCTGTCGATGTCATAGTTTCCTTTAAGTTTGCAATTTTGGAGACAAATCCGACGTTACGAAGATTTTATCCTTATGAAATGGTACGATTAAGGTATGGTTGCCTTCAGCAAAAAATAAAGAGAATATATGTATATATATATATATATATATATATATATATATATATATATATATATATATATATATAGTATATATATATACATATATATATATATATATATATATATATATATATATATATATATAATAGTATGATGTATGTGATACGGAGAGAGAGAGAGAGAGGAGAGCAGAGAGAGAGAGAGAGAGAGAGAGGGTCATTTCCCACGAGTTTAAGCAGCTGCCTTTAACAACAAGCAGCTTCAATGAAGAAACTTGGAAAATAAGCAAAACATACGTGTGTTTATATAAGATGAAATGTTTAAAAAAATGTTTTATCTCTCTAAAAAAGAAAAAAAAAACACGAGTTAGTCATGAAAATACCTTCACGTTCGCGGGAATCTGCAAATGTAAATTCCAAAGACTAAAATGCAACATTATTCATATTTGCGCAAGCAAGCAGGCAAGAAGGTTAATTTATCAAATGCCACTTCCTTTCCTGAGCATCGGAATGTAGCCCCAGATTTCTGAAAATATGGTCCATTTGTAATATTATCGCTACGTTCAGATCGTCATTCATTCATCTGCAATACTAAATCTGATCAAAACACGATATCAGTTTCATTGACGTGCAATGTTGATGGTCTTGCATAACGCGCATCGCATCGCGACTGCAAATGTCGTTGGAACTTATGGGGAGAGGCCCCATTTCCATAATAAATGGAGCAGAGGTCAGCGGCACATTTCCTCCTGTGCTGCCATATTGCCCCATTATCATTCTTCACAAAACTCATAACAGGGGCAGTGCATCGATACAGATGAGCTTAAGGGAATCACCATTTTTCAAGCACAGAAAAATTCCACCCCAGAAGCGAAAATCAGCAATTTCGGCGCTTTTCCTCTTTTGCATAGATTTGGGAAGGTTTCCTTCCCCGGTTATGAAATGTCAGGGCAAAATAATGAGTTGTCTGTGGCAGAGAATTTATGTAGGTAGGTCTGGATTAAAGTCATGTTTCATACTTAATCTCTGAAAATCTTCATCATAATCCATTGTAATGTTACTCTTCTTGCATGTCCCAGTGATTCGTAACCTGGAGTAAGGTTGTAGTGCTGTTAGTGCATCTAACGTTCACTGTAGTGCACTGTAGTGCACTATAGGCATTACTAGAGGGTGTTTGCAGTGTCCCTTCGGCCCCTAACTGCGTCTATCTTTCAGCCTTTAACTTAACCTCCTGCTAACTAGCTTCCTGTCTTCGGTCTTGCTGTCCAACACCTCTAACTGTCACTTCTTAGAGCCTTGTACTCTATCACCTTTATTTTCCTGATCTCCTGATCTCCTTATCATCACAGGTCCCAGCGCTTGGCCTTTGGCCTAAATTCTGATAAAAGTTCATTATATTATATATTTACAACCAGCCCTTATATACATACATCAGCCGATGAACAGATTCTAGCCGTGATTATGACTTTCTCATGAAAAGAAGGTTATTTTGAGGACATTCTTTAATATAACTTTTTTATTATTACTGTTAACTCCAATGACGCTGAAATTAAATTTCCTGCCTGGGACCAACGGCGACTGTGAACTGTGAAATTTTTCCTCGCGGTGCTTCTCTCTAAACTAAGCCAAATTTGTCTGTTCGTAGTTTTTGGTCTAATTAAAAAAGTTCGCCCATGGAACCTATGGTATGCGAGTTCACCCACTTTTTTTCTAAAACTCATAAACTTATAGACTGCAGAGTCATCATTATACATAATATATATATATATATATATATATATATATATAATATATATATATATATATTTCCTACGATAAATTTTGCTAGAAATAACTGGAATAAAACGTCCTTTGGCAATATATATTCAATAAAATATGAGACTAAGAATATATTGAATTTGTGTTAATCGTCATAAGTTATTTCATGCACCGAAGGATCTCCATTCTTTTATAATTGGCGAAATAGGTTTGTGTTGTATAACACACAGAAGCCAGCTTTTATATCAGTGATCCAGAAGTATTATCATGCAGTTTCGTAATTTGCTTGAATAGTCTTTTCTGCCTGGTGAGCAGTTTACCTGGGCTGCTCCTGTTGAAATGGTATCATTTCTTAGGCTTTGGTTGACGTTATTTAGGAGAGAGAGAGAGAGAGAGAGAGAGAGGAGAGAGAGAGAGAGAGCCTATCCCTGATATCACGTAGAAGTTGAGTCCACTTCCTTGGGTGAGGATTCCATCTTCGCGCACAAAATCTCTTGTAATTTCTGTGCACACAGGTCCTATTAAGAGTTGTAGTTGGCGGCACTCGGGGGTGACATCTCAGATCCCAACTGATGTTCTGTTGTGAATTTCAGCGACTGTTTCTGTTAGGGTTGTTACCTGCCACAGACTCAAATAGTTGAACCCGTCTATCACCGTACACAAACTGTCTGTGGGTGGCATCATTATAAGATTGCCGTCTTCCTCATAATCAGTCTCTTTGACTGCTATTGGGTCTGGTTCAATAGCATCATTTTGGGTATAAAACTCCCTAATGATTTTAGTGAATTATATATATGTATGTATGTATCTATATATTATCAGATATATACTATATATATATATATATCTATATATAGTATATATATATATATATATCTATATAATATATATATATATATTGTATTCTTAATTTTCTTTCCTTCATCTTACTTTCCACCCTCTCGTAACAATTGTTTCATAGAGCAACTGCTTTGAGGGCCAAAACTCTTTATTCCATCCCAATATATATTGCGAATATATATAAAACAGCACCTTTATAATGAAGATCGAGTAGGTTCTCGGAATCTATTTAATATTTATTGTTACAAGGACGGCATTCTGGATTTCTTCAGCAATCCAGCCACTGCGAGTCATAATTATAATAACAGATCTTATTAGTTCGTCCTACATCATGTGATTTGTGAAGCAAAACTGAACGAAAATGTTTAATTAGAAATGTGCTGCAAACGATAACCTGCGCAATTTCATACTTTTATGGAATGCAGCTTTTACTAAACAAATGTCATAAAAGGAACTCGCTTGTAACCTCCCAACGCACAAAACAAAGGCCACATAAATTGGGAATGTTCGCCTGAAAGAATTTCCAGGCCCATTCTCTCAACAATCTGCTTTTCCAGGGAAGCCACATTTCATCTGTTGCTTCCACAGACAGATGTCCAGACAAAGGGAACTGAAGGGAACTGGAAAAGAAGAAGGTTTGCTTTCGGCAACATTTTATTTCTCCTTTGTTCTTCCACACTGAGTATCCAACTTAGATTGCAATTCTGCTTTCCTCTGATTGCTTTTGCTCAGTGAGAAGAATTTAAAACAGAAATAGAGACAAAAAGAACGAATTCGATTCTGTTCAAAGGGAAACTCAAAAGAATATTTATTGAATTCTCACCTTTCGTTCATGATTCCAATATTTTTGTTCTTGTTCGGGAATGAATAATTAAACGGTAATTTCATTTCAGATGGGAGGAAATGATTTACATACTTATTGGAGGTGAGGGGCTCAGGCATCAGGACCATTATATATATATATATATATATATCTATATATATATAAGATATATATATATATATATATATGATATATATGTTATATATATTCTATTTATTATTTATTTATATATGTATATATAATATATATATTTGTACATTTAATTTATTTATTTATTTATTTATTCTTTATTTTCTATTTATTTATTTATTTTATTTATTTATTTTATTTATTTATTTATTTATTTAGCCAAGGCCACAGGAGAAATAAAAGAAGGAGTACCGAGCGCTTTCGTGTTATTTCAACACATTTCCGAGGTACAGTGCTAAAAACACAGAGAACATCTAACAAAGTAAACATAAAAACTGAAAAAATTGAAAAACAAGTATTCAAAGTCCGGTTAAAACCAGTACAGCAGGTACGGAACAGTTCAACAGGTGATTAAAAAGAAACAACCCTACAAATCTCGTTAACAACAAATGGGTCCAGTTTGTACATACCCTGGCTTACATTCATCAAGTCACTGTGATATTTGATAAAAGCAGATTCAAAAATATTCCTACGAGTTATATTATGACAATATAAAACAACTTTTGCCCCCTCCCAATGAATCATGTGATTAAAATTATTAATGTGTAAAAACAAAGCATTCGACATTTGTCCTGTCCGAGATAAAAACACTTGCAGTTCATGGAAGGAACCCCGTAAATGCAGCCCTGAGAAACTTTGGGAGAATTCCTTATTAGTATGTTTTTCAGTGTATTTGAAAATTTAAAAACAACATTAATATTAAAATTCTTGCAAAAACTTGGAACCCTCCGTAAGAGGTCATTATATGGTAAAACGAGCCCATTATCATTATTAAAAGCTATTCTCGGAGTTACAGAATAAAATGTTTTTTTGTGCTTTTTGTAAAGCACATTCAATAAAATATTTAGGGTATTTTAATTTTTCCGGTATGTTGAAAATATTTTCAAACTCTTCCTGAAGAAATTCCGGGCTGCAGATACGTAAGGCTCTTAAAAACATGGAAGAAAAAGTAGCCTTCTTAACTTGATTGCTATGGTTAGAATAATAGTTAATGTATGAATTTACGTTTGTAGGTTTTCTATACACTGAGTATTTGAAGCCATTTAGAGTACGGTGCACATTTACATCCAAAAATGAAAGACAACCATCACGTTCTTCTTCACAAGGAAAATTAATGGAAGGTACCAAATTGTTCAGTTTGAAGAGAAATGCATTTACATTTTCGGTTAGATGCCATATGCAAAAAATATCATCTACATATCTAAACCACAGAACACCATAAGGCAAAATATTAGGTAAAAATCTTGTTTCACTATATATAAATAAAACACAGGAAAGAAAGAGGATTTCCCATTGCCATGCCAAACTTTTGTGTATAGAATTTGTCATCAAAAGTAAAAACAGAATCACAAATGCAGAGTTTAACCAGTTCTAAAATATTATGAGTGGACAAGGGTAAATCATAATTAGCTAAAAATTCAGCTAAATATTCAAGCAAGTCATTTATAGGTACTGTTGTAAACAGAGATACAACATCAAAACTAATCATTTTAAACTTAAAATTAATAGTTGTGCTATTTAGTTTTTCTATCAGATCTATATTATGTTTGATATTTGAATTCGAAATGCTTCCTACTGAAGGTGAAAGAATCTTAACCAGCCATTTTGAAAGCTTGTAAGTACATATATGACCCAACAGAACTGATAATTGCTCTAATTGGGTTACCAGGTATATGTGTTTTAACAAGACCATACAAGTAAGGTAAAGTTGGAGATATTGTTACAAATTGCTTAATCAAATCTTTATTATTTTTTAAAGATACTTTTGACCTTCTTATTAAAATGAGAAAGCACACGTTCAGATGGATTTGATGTCAGTAGATCATAGGTATTAACATCACTCAGCAGTAAGTACAGTTTATCTTTGTAATCTTGCTTATTTAGTATAACCAAAGTTTCTCAGGGCTGCATTTACGGGGTTCCTTGCATGAACTGCAAGTGTTTTTATCTCGGACAATCTGGGAAGGGACTGGACATTATTAATTTTAATCACACGATTCATTGGGAGGGGGCAAAAGTTGTTTTATATTGTCATAATATAACTCGTAGGAATATTTTTGAATCTGCTTTTATCAAATATCACAGTGACTTGATGAATGTAATCCAGGGTATGTACAAACTGGACCCATTTGTTGTTAATAACGAGATTTGTAGGGTTGTTTCTTTTTAATCACCTGTTGAACTGTTCTGTACCTGCTCTACTGTTTTAACCTTTTAAACCGAACTATGAGTACTTGTTTTTCAATTTTTTCAGTTTTTATGTTTACTTTGTTAGATGTTCTCTGTGTTTTTAGCACTGTACCTCGGAAATGTGTTGAAATAACACGAAAGCGCTCGGTACTCCTTCTTTTATTTCTCCTGTGGCCTTTTCACACGCTATTTAGTGACATATAAGTATATATATATATATTATATATATATATATATTATATATATATATATATATATAATGCATGTGTATGTGTAAACAGGCAAACAAACAGAGACCCGTAACGTTTCATTCAATAATAAGCATATTTGATAATCACAAATAGAAATGAAATATATACAATGAGGCTATCCTTGCGAATATATCTTTATTTTATTTGTATGCATCTTCTGTATAGTAGTATCGCAATTTTGTCTCGTCATCATAATGATTAACAAAAGATTATTCTTTATTTTATGAGACATCCGTTTGTGAGAACTAAAAAGCATCGGTTTCCTATCAAACTTATTGCTTACCCCGTCGGGGGAGGGACATTCTATTTCCTTCACGGCTGCGTGTTCTAGACAATCCAGTCGGGCGTATGTCACGGGGAAATGGGTTTCCAATAGCTTCCAGGAGCTATTATCTCCTTCGGTAGCACTCGACGCGACTCCCAACATCAATTCTAGTGGGCTGAATCGAACTTAGTGAACAGAAACACCGACTATTGAGGCGATGTGCGAGAAGCCGGGAATGGGATTCGCGTCGATATGATGTCGTTGAATTCATCCGAAACCTCTGAATATAACTCCTTTTTTTTTTCATGGATGTCGAAGGGTAAATATTCGGTTAAACATAGGGGTAAACATCCTGGTTGTTCCTGAACGTTGCTGTGGATGTTTGTTGATGGCAGAAGACTCATGAAAATATAGGACTTTAGTAGGTAGTCAAATGTGAAATATCATAACTTTTATATTTTTATGTTTTTTTTTTTCTTTTCCTAATGGCAGGGGTACTAAACATTAATTTTATATATATATATATTATATATATATATATATACTATATATAGGGGATATATATATATATATATATACTATATATATATATATGTATTGTATGTAGAGAGAGAGAGAGAGAGAGAGAGAGAGAGAGAGAGAGAGAGAGAGAGAGAGAGAGAGAGAGATATTCTTCTATGCCTGTGTAACTTAATGTCTGCTTAGGTGTGATGAAATTTATAGTTTCTCTCCCTGTTGCCTGTCGGAATAGAAGAATCAACCGCTCTTCTGCTTTCTGTTTCATTTGTTGTCTGTTGACTTCCATTTCCTCTATCTCATCATTCACTTTGCGTCTCAGGAGACTTAGCTTCTCTCTCTCTCTCTCTCTCTCTCTCTCTCTCTCTCTCTCTCTCTCTCTATCATCTATAATTATATTCACCTTCCGAACAAGTGGACAAAAGATGGCTAATTTGTTGCCTATGAAAGGACGGATTGGGGAGGTTCATCTTGGACAAATCCCCTCGAGTTCCAATGAGGAAACATCCATCGGCCGTAGAGTTTGACACAAATTTAATGGGGAAAGATTTGCAGAGGAATTTTGCCGAGGTTAAAATGGAAAAGAAATATTCCACTAATTAAGATTCGTTTGCATATAAAATTTCCTCGATAAATCCACTTGAATTTCAATGAGGAAACTTTCCTGTTGGCCATAGAGTGTGACGCTCGAATTGAATAGAGAAATATTAATAGAAGAATAATCCGAAAAATATGATCAGTAATTTTACAGATGAGAATTTGTGCTGATGAACATTTGATTAATGGTGGCTATTATCCTTTCTCGTATTTCTATTTTGGTAATTTTAATCGAAATTAAACGTTGCAATTGCCATAATTAGTCATTGTCATAATTTTTACTATTGTCTGTACATGCTGTGCCCTGTAGGGGAGTAGAGCCGTCAGTGCACCTCATGCAGTGCACTGTAGGCATTACTGAAGGTTCTTTGCAGCGTCCCTTCGGCCCCAACCTGCAACCCCTTTCATTCATTTTACTGTACCTCTATTCATATTCTCTTTCTTCCATCTGACTTCCCACTCTCTCTGACGGTTGTTTCTTAGTGCAACTTCGAGGTTTTCCTCCTGTGACACCTTTCAAACATTTTTACCCTCAATTCCCTTCCAGCGCTGAATGACTTCTAAGGTCCCATCGCTTGGCTTTTGGCCTAAATTTTGTACGTCAATTCCGATTCATATTTGACTAATCCTTATCCTTAAAAGAATGTGAGATAAGAGCGTCTGAAGCAGACAAAAAGTCGAGGCAATTCCTTCCTCAAACATTCCCGATAAAGAAGGTTTTCGTCAACCGGAACATGAATGATTCAGGTGGGCGACGCTTATTCACAAGAGCTCCTCCTCCTCCGGTTGTGACCGAAATTATACAAATGGATGAAACGGTCCCGGAAAGAAGCGGCAGATGGAGAAGAATTATTCCTCTTTCAAACAAGGGCGCCTCTCATTCAATTAGGGGACGATTTGCATTTACAACACTGCAGAACAGGCGACCTTAGGTGGCACCATAGGACTTATGTTAATGAGGCTGTAATGTTCTGGGAGAGGAATAGGGAGAGTGGGGAGGGGAGCGGGTTTATGCTCTTTGTTTTAAGGAAAAAAGTCTGTCATCTGCCAATGAATCCAAATTATTAAAATTGCCCACAAAATATTGTAAGAGAGGGCTCAAAAGGCGATGTAATGAGTGGTACTTTATATATATATATATATATATATATATATATATATATATATATATATATATATATATATATATATATATAATATATAAATATATATATATATAGATATAGATATATATATATATATATATATATATATATATATATATATATATATATATATATATATATATATATATATCTATATATATATTATATATCTTTCTATCGTCATATATATATATATTGATATATATACATATATATATCTATCTATAGATCTATATAGATATTTTTATATTTAGATATCCTATAGCTATATAAATAAATCTATATAAATAATAAAATCTTAAATCTTAAATAAGATTAATAATATAAAAGAATAAATAATAAATAAGATAGTATAATAATCGTATATTAATTAATATATCTAATTCAATAGATATATTAAGATTATAAGATATATAATCTATTCTCTAAATAATAAAATAATAATAGATATATATATAGATATATATATATATATATATATATATATATATATATATATATATATATATATATATATATATATCTTCTATCTATATATATATAATATATATAATAAAATTATCTATATATCTATATATGTGTATATATATAGATATTATATGATATATCGATATTCTATATCTATATCTATATCTAATTATGATATATATAGATATATAAATAGATAGATCTATCTATTATATATATCTATCAATAGATATATAATGATATATATATTATATCTATCTATATTAATATATATAAATATATATATAGACAATCAATATATATATATATTTATATATATAATCTTATAATATATCTATATATAGATATATATAGATCTATTCTAATTGTATATTCTATATATCTATAATATGTGTATAATCTATATATCTATTATGGTGTATATATATAGATATATATATATATATATATATATATATTATATTTTTAATAGATTTTTATCTATAATATATATATATCTAGATAAGATAGATAATAGAATATATATATATATATAATATATATATAATAATTTATCTAATTTTATACTATACATATATATAGTATGAGCTGATTCGATACCAGTTTTGAATATGCCTTCTTCCTCCGTGATATTTTTCCTGAAAGTTCCGCGTGGAAACCGTTATAAGTGATACCTGTGTGATTTTGTGTAACAAAACAAGTCAGCCGCCAAAAGACGTTACAAGTTAGCGGGGCTTGGGCCAGGTTCAAAAAACAGTGCCACGTATCTCTATATCCCTTCGTGAATTTGGCCCTTGTGTCTAAGGAGCCAGGAATAATCCAATCAGCTTCTTGCCATAACGATGCCATCTGAAATGGGGGAGTTTATTTGAAAACAGGGCCGGGACTACGGTTTCAAGGCAGTTCGTCAGGTGGTCGCCATACAGGAACAGAACAAAGTGGGTTCGAGAGTGCCCCAGTGGCCCCCGTTATTAGTCCCCCATTCCCGGTCGGCCACCACACAAACGGAACGTTGTGTCAACCCATGTAGTGTCAACTAACAGTCTAACCTGCCGTCCGTTTTTGGTGCACTAGTATACTTTAACGTAAATAAATTTATAGGCCACCTTGTGTAGCTAAGAAGAATAACACCTGTTTTGTAAAACGTTTTCATCGATTATTATTTTTGCATGTCCCTACATCGCATGGCACGTAAACTTTCCTACTCTCTTCCTGTTTATTTGCCTTCATCTCCCGAACCCACAAATGAACCGAGATCAGGTCATATAATTTTGGTATGTCAGTCGTGGGGTATTGTGAATAAACCGTACGAGGCCCTGTAAGGTCCTGTTGAGGTCCTTGTGGGGGGTCTTGCCGGATCCCATATGAGGTTCCTTTGTGAGATTAATATAAGGTTCTTGTGGGAGGTCCTTGTGGTGGTGTCAAACAAACGTTAGTGCTACATCAATTTTTGGCGGAAAACAACAGTGATATGAAGTGGAAATAACATGGAAACGAGAGAAAATTCAATGGACGGTGATGACGAGGGAAATGGTGAAACGAACGAACTGTATAAAAACAGTTATGGCTAAAGCAATCGGCAGAAAAGTGGCGAACCGTGCTAAGTACGGGAATAATAAATCGAGTGGCCCTACCATTTCGAAATGCATAGTGCTAACCAGAAAGACAGTGTACAATCACACATCCTACGATTTCGAAATGCCTAGTGCTAACCAGAAAGACAGTGTACAATCACACCTCGCTTTTGAAAAGAACAGTGTTAACCAGAAAGACAGTGTACAATCACACCATGCTTTTGAAAAGCACAGTTCTAACCAGAAAGACAGTATACAATCACACCATAGATTCGAAATGCACAGTGCTAACCATAAAGACAGTGTACAATCACACGCCATACGATTTAGAAAAAAACGCAGTGCTAACTAGACAGACAGAGTGCGATCACAGAAATCGTTAATAAATTACCGCTGTTAGACAGTTTCGCGGCCGAATTCGATAACGAACGGGCGAGAGAATAATTTCAATCGGCGGAAGTATTCACAAGATATTGGAAAAATCCGTACGAGACATACGAACAGACAAAGAGTAGTGTGGGAGAATTCAAAATCGACGGTTGCAGTGCCAAAATTCAAACGACGGTGGTGGCACCCGAACAACCTTCGTGACCCTTCGTGACCCCCCGAGTAACCGACTCGTGTAGCAGACCAAGTAGAGGAGTAACGAACGTGTTTTGAACGGAGATATGGCGAGCAGTCCAACCTCACCAGGAAGGACGGAAGTTGGCAGTAGCAGGAGCTGGCATGGAGGTAACGCTAGGATGGTACCCCTGGTTATCCCCAGTGCCGTGGGGACTGCTGTTACGCAGTGCCCGGGAACAAGGGACGACCGCCTTGTGTTGTTGTGAGGGAAGGGGTGCAAGTCCCCAATCTAAGGAGTAGAGGACAACCTGTCTACCCACGAGTCATGCTGGGACAGAGAGAGATCGAACAGAGCCTCTCCCCCGTGACCCTGTGGGAAGGGGGAAGTCCACTCCTACTTCTAATCGCGACCTATCGAAGAGTAGAGGGATGGTACTAAAAAGATGAATAGTGCAGAAATTCCCTTACCAACCTCGACCCGTGAAGGAAGTCACGATACCTGCCTAAGGTATGGATAGGATCAAGCGATGGTAGAATAAGGATTAGCTGATAGACGTCAGATGACAGCCAACAACCAGACCTTACCTTACAGACCTTACAGTTCGTTCGGGTTGCCCCAGGTCCCTCAGTGTGAGGCGCCTCTAATGTCTACCAGAGAGTTGCTAGTACATCTTCCGGTATATTTTGCATCTTCCAATCTTGGATGGTCTGGGATGCAGTTTAGATATTTGTCGAGCTTATTCTTAAACACATCTACGCTCACTCCTGATATATTCCTCAGATGAGCTGGCAACGCATTGAATAGACGCTGCATTATCGATGCTGGTGCGTAGTGGATTAATGTTCTGTGTGCTTTCCTTATTTTTCCTGGTATAGTTTTGGGCACTATTAATCTACCTCTGCTTGCTCTTTCTGATATTTTTAGTTCCATGATATTTTCTGTTATTCCTTCTATCTGTTTCCATGCCTGAATTATCATGTAGCGTTCTCTTCTCCTTTCTAGACTATATAATTTTAAGGATTGTAGTCTTTCCCAGTAGTCTAGGTCCTTAACTTCTTCTATTCTAGCTGTAAAGGACCTTTGTACACTCTCTATTTGTGCAATATCCTTTTGATAGTGTGGGTACCATATCATATTGCAATATTCAAGTGGACTACGAACATATGTTTTATAAAGCATAATCATGTGTTCAGCTTTTCTTGTTTTGAAGTGCCGTAACAACATTCCCATTTTTGCTTTACATTTTGCCAACAGAATGGCTATTTGATCATTGCATAACATGTTCCTATTCATCATCACACCAAGGTCTTTAACTGCTTCCTTATTTGTGATTGTCTCATTATTAGGTCCCCTATATGCATATAGCTTTCCTTCTCTGTCTCCATAATTATTGATTCAAATTTATCAGTTGTTAAATACCATCCTATTTACCTCTGCCCAATCATATACTTTGTTAAGGTCTCTTTGTAGAGCGTTCCTATCTTCATCACAAGTAATTTCTCTACTTATTCTTGTGTCATCAGCGAAACTACTCACTACCGGAATCCTTAACCTATTCTGTCTGATGTCTTTCAATCATAAATAAAAACAAACAATATTGCAGCTAGCAACCGTCCCTTGGGTGGCAACACCGGATATTACCTTGGTTTCATCCGATTTCTTCATCGTTTTGCAATAACTATCTGTTTTGTTCTGTTGTGTAAAAATTCTTTAACCATCTTCCTACTTTTATCTACGATATTGTGTTTTCTAATTTTCTTTGCTAATTATATATTATGGTCTACTTTGTCAAAAGCTTTGGCAAAGTCTAGTACCACATCTGTTTCATTTCCGCTTTTCATATTTTTGAATATGTTCTCACGGTGGACTAACAGTTGGGTTTGTGTACTTTTTCCGGGTACGAAACCGTGTTGTCCTATATTAAAACAAATTATTTTTTATTAAATGTTTCATAATATTTTTCTTCATTACCCTTTCATACACTTTCATAATATGTGATGTTAGACTCACAGGCCTATAATTACTTGCCTCTAGTCTTGATCCACTTTTGAAAGTAGGAGTGATATATGCTAATTTGTGCTCATCATAAATCTTGCCTGTATCTACACTTTGTCTTAATAATATTGCAAGTGGCTTTGCGATGAGAATGAACTACTTCTTTAACAAAATAGCAGGGACTCCATCCGGCCCTGCAGCAGCTCCATTTTTAATTTCATTAATTGCCTGCACAATATCAGCTTCATTAATTTTCCTATGTCAGCTAAATATTCACTATTTTCGTCCCTTACTTCTATATCATTATCTTCATTATCTATTCTAGGGGTGAATTCTCTCTTATATCGTTCTGCCAGTATGTTGCAAATTTCCGTTTTTTTTCATTCGTTAATCTCCCTTCAATTCTCAGAGGGCCTATTTCTATTCTTCTTTTATTCATCTTCTTCGCATATGAGTATAATAGTTTGGGTTTTGCTTGATATTTATGTTTTTTCTTCCAAGTCCCGTTTTCATTTTCTTTTGATTGTATAATCTTTTGTTCTGCATTTTCTATCTTACTTTTTAGTTCTATACCTTCCAGGCATTTTTTTTTCTTTTGCAAGACCTTTTTTTTCCACTTTCTGATTTTCTGGAACAAGATCCTTCTGTCTCTTGGTATGCATGAATGATGTTTACTTTTCTTCTTCGGTATATATTTATCCACTATTTCCTCCAATATTTTATATAATATCTCCGTATTTACCCTTATGTCATCACTTACGAAAATGTTATCCCAATCTTTGTTTAATTCTTCATTAATGTCTGACCATTTATATTTTTACTGTAGAAGTTGTATTTTCCTCATATCCACTTCACTTTTTCATTTCTTGCTTATCTATTTTCACTTGCTTTGGAATGAACTGTTAATTCTATGACATTATGATCTGGAATACTCGCATTATAAACTATTATTTCTTTAACATAATTCATCTCGTTCACAAATACTAGGTCTAAAGTATTTTCCTTTCTTGTTGGCAGGTGATTTATTTGTTGAATGTGTATTCTAGTAGCATATCTAATAGCTTTTCAAATTGCCTCTTATCTTCTGCACTACTATTACTCTTTTTTATATGTGTATAGTACAACCACAGTCTCCTATTCGTTCTTTCCATTCTACGAAAAGGAAAGGTTTGAAGTCACCAGATAGGAGAATAGTCCAGTCCTTGTGATTTCTACATATATCATCCAATTTTTCAATTATTAAGTCAAACTCTTTAGTATTAGGAGGTCTATATATTTACTATGTTCATCAATTTTTCAGATTCAATTCTACGCTATTAGTTCACATTCTGAGTACTATATTTCTCATATATTTTTCCTTGTTTTTTGTCTTTCCCATATATTGCGGTTCCCCCTTGATTCCTATTTTTTCTATCTGATCTATAAGTTTGGAACCCTTTTATTTGATCATCATTCCCAGTCTCTTGGGAATACCAGGTTTCACTTATATCATTATATCTATTTTCTTTTCATTTTGGGTTAGTTCTTCTAAAGTACTCTATTTTCTTTTGAGTTACTCGTAACTAAACCCTGCGCATTCATCACTATGATGGTTGGCGTGTTTTCTCCTTCATTTAATATTGGTAGTAATAAGGATTTTCCCATGTCCTCTTTCTGTTCTGGTATGTTGTTCTTTTTTTTTTCATTTCCAGAAATTCTGACATTAAAAAATCCAACTTTTCCATAATATTTGATCTTCCTTCATCATAATTATTCATTTTGTGTCTGAATCTGCAATTTTTCTCCGTTTCTGCAATATCCTCTTGCATAATAAATACAGTTATTATCTCTTGAGTAGAATTTCGGAGCTGATGCTTTGAAATTTTTTGCTGACACCTCTGCATATCTCATTGGTGGTTTGCTTTTCTCTTTTACCTGATATTCTTGATTTCTCTATTTGTTTTTTCTTTCTTATTTTGGATTTTATTACTTGGTTGGTTATTTATTTGATTATGATTCATGGCTACAGGGTGCATATATTTGCATTTTTTGTCGAACTTACATCCTTTTCCTTCTTTTAGGTTTTTACATATTTTTGGATGCAGATCTCTGCAATCATCCCCATAGCCATCTAAGTATGCACATATACCATATATTTCATAGTTTTGACAATACCTTGGATGTTTGTAGTAACATCTTTCTCCAAATCTGCAATTCCCTCTTTTCAAAAGGTTGCAGATTTTGTCTTTCTTGTCTATTTTTTCCTCTTTCCCGTCATTGTGTAGATCTGGGTAGAGCCTCTTCGGGATTTGCTTTTCTGTGTCATATCGTAATTTATTTCTTCGTAGGTATGCTGCTTTATTGCCTCATATGTAGTATCAATGAGTATCTCTGCATCCATATATCTTGTTCTTTGTTTTCCTTATTTTTTTCTGTCATTTCATTTTTGTTTACTTCTCTTCCGTTTTCCTTCTTCTTCTTTTCTTCTTCTTCTTCCTCTTCTTCTTCATCCTCAACTATTTGTACATTCAATCTTGATTTAATAACATTGTCTATCCATGATAGACATGTTGAACAAAAATTCTTGTATCTTTTCTCAAATCTTGCATTACCTCAGCACACTGTGGATGGGTCGGAATGTTGCATGCAGCACATTTTCTGATTAGGTTTTGTGGATTGACTATGCTATACCAAACCTTACACAGTTTTGCATGCTTTTGCATTCTTTTTTCCTAATGCATCATTAGGATATTCACAGATTCACCTTAATTTCATTTTCTTGTCGGAATATGTTGGTTTATGTATATTTTCTTTATGAGTCTCTTGACCACTTGGATTTTATTTGGAACTTCTTCAATTATTTTCAAGATGTTTTCATTAGATTTGTTCCAGTTTGAAGGATTATATCCTTCTAATATATCTATGAATGCTTTTGTATCTTTTTGGTTAGGACTGTTGCTGATTTCATAGATGAGAAATGCCAGTTCCCTTCCTGCTACCTCATCGTATTGCGAATCCGCCAAGCAAGCTAAATTACGCCACCTCTTCCCGCAGTTGGAACTTACTGCCATCTTGTTCTGATTTCAGTATTACACTTGTTAAACTAACTTAGAAGACGCTTTATCCTACTATTTTCACACTAATCTTATCACCGATAGTTCACGAACACTTCTAGATATTTCTCAAATTCTAGTCGTATGTTAAACTTGTGATATCTGTTGATTAATCTGACTTCACGCGGGTACGTCTCACCAAGCAAGATGGCTACTACGAGAGAATCCAGGCTCGATGTGAAGAAGAAACAAGAAAACTAATAGCATCAGTAGCGGATTGCCGGCACCGCTGCTGGCACTTTATAGAGTAGCTGACCTGTGAGCAAGTAGCATAGAAAACGGGAACATCTCAACCGTATGGCAGAGAGGGACAGTTATAGGATAGCTTCTTGGGACGCTATGGGGATGTGATGAGAGGATACCCTTCACACCCCCGGAGGTGGGAGACCCTGCCCCGCCTAGAGCCGATGTGATTGCTAAAAGTTGTCACTGATAGTAATATTAGTATAGATCGACTGCACAATGAACGAGTTGTGTAGCCTTTGGTAGCGTAATCAATAGCATGTTGTGTTAGGGAAATTCAGATAGGGAATTTGTAGAAAGTAACATTGGAAAAAAAGTTGTATAAAAAAAAAATAAGAGAAAAAAAAGGATGGTTCTCTTAGGCCGTGTTCTGATTATAGTTAAAGTATCACGAGCGACAATTCATTCCATTTGTCCCCATTGAAGAACTGTGATTAAGATTTAAGGACAGACTTATTAACATAAGTTCATTAAAGAGCTCGTCTGAGTAAAGTAACAAGACTGATATATTTGTTGAAGAAATTATTAACGTAAATTCATTAAAGAGGTTGCTTGAGTAAAGTAACGGGACTGATATTTGTTGAAAGAATAGTCTGATTTTCATTGGGAAAGAGAAGTAATTTTTAAATTTGATAATGAAGTGAGAACAAATTGTATTTTATACCTGATAAAGAAATGTCTTTAAAGATGTTAACTTCTCAACTAGATTGTAGGATCGAGCAACTGTTAGAGTTTGCCATTGTGGGGATTGATCATATCATAAAAAGAAAAAAGAGTAATAAGAGTAGCAGACGCTCTTCCCAAGAGTACTGTAAGTCATGAGCCACACAGAGAGAGAGAGAGGAACTGCGACGCTTACATTTAAAAGTTTCAGTTACACCTATGGGTGAGTTGCACAGAAAACAGAGGCAAGTGAGTCAGCTGTTGTATGAACGTGTTGCGGAAGTGACATGGAAGTGTAAATGTGATGAGTGTCTGTGGGTTTGCTAGTGTGTAAGGGAGTTGACTGACAAGTCACAGTGTTCTGAACATGCAGGAGATAAATGCTTAATAAAAAAAAAAAAAAAAAGAGTAACTTGTTGTGCCGCCCTTCCTCCCTCTTCGATAAGAAAATCATCCACATAATATATAAGTATGTGTAGGTGTCTTGCGTAGTGTACCAGCGCGAGTCATGAATAAATGTGTCCGTCACAAAGTGAACAGAGAATATCATAAAAACATGCTTATGCACTTTTGTTTCATGTCAGTTATTACTGAGAAAATGATGTCTCATTTTTTTAAAACATTTTGTTACAGTTCCAAGCTTATATTAATGAGTGAGTCTATGTGTTTATAACTTGATTATTTTTTATTGCATTATTGATTTTTATTTCCATTTCAAGTCATATTAAACCCATGTTATTGCAATGCATCTAATTTTTGTTGATTTCTATTGATGCCAGTTATACTGTGTTCAAAATTTCATATCGTTGTCAATGCTGTTTCTGCTTTGTCAGAAATTTGTGATCTTCCATCGATGATGTGGAAATATGAGATTATTTTGAAAAAAAAAAAAAAAAAAGTTATTTTTTGTGTGTAATCTTTGAACTTTGATTTTTTTATTTTTCTTGTTTTTATTGTTGGAGAAAGAATTCAGTAAGTTTTATTATACTTTTATCAGACTTCTTATGAGTAACGTTTCATTTTTGACTCATGTTATGTGAATTTTTATTTATGAATTTAGTTTTTTTGAGCTGGAGCTGTGACTATCCATTTTTATTAAATGTGAACCTAAATTTGTTTTTCTGTATGACACATTGTGAGGCGTGAGATTCATTTGTTGTAACTTGTGTTTGTAACACGCCAAATGGCCTTACCTTAATATTTTAAAATTTTGCACAAACTAGATGTTATGGCACTCAAAGGCGGTGTGGCACTCAAAGAAGAACAACAATGCGCAAATCATAAGATCAGTGTATGTCTTGCGGGACGCAAGAACTGGGGAGGGAGTGATGAGCTGATTCGATACAGTTTTGAATATGCCTTCTCCGTGATATTCTGAAGTCCCGTGAAACCGTTATAAGTGATACTGTGTGTATGTGTAACAAAACAAGTCAGCCGCCAAAGACGTTACAAGTTAGCGTGGCTTGGGCAGTTCAAAAAAGTGCCACGTATCTCTATATCCCTTCGTGATTGGTCCTTGTGTCTAAGGAGCCAGAATAACCAATCAGCTTCTTGCATAACGATGCCATCTGAAAGGGAGTATTTGAAACAGGCCGGACTACCGGTCAAGGCAGTTCGTCAGCGGGTCGCATACAGAACAGACAAGCTGGGTCGAGAGTGCCCAGTGCCCCCGTAGTCCCATTCCCGTCGGCCACCACACAAAGACGTGTGTCACCATGTAGTGTCAATAACAGTCTAACCTGCCGTCCGTTTGTGCACTAGTATACTTAACGTAATAATTATAGGCCACCTGTGTAGCTAAGAAGAATACACCTGTGTTAAACGTTTCATCGATTATTATTTTTGCATGTCCTACATCGCATGCACGTAAACTTCTCTCTCTCCTGTTTATTCCTTCATATCCCGAACCCACAAATGACCGAGATCAGGTCAGTATATATATATATATATATATATGAATATGATAGATAGATATATATATATATAGATATATATATATATATATATATTATATATATATCTATATATATATATATATATATATATATATATATATATATA
Organism: Macrobrachium nipponense; assembly: GCF_015104395.2. NCBI lineage: Eukaryota > Metazoa > Arthropoda > Malacostraca > Decapoda > Palaemonidae > Macrobrachium > Macrobrachium nipponense. The sequence goes on along the minus strand of NC_087211.1, from coordinate 1,422,747 downwards.
TATATCTCTATATATCTATCTATATATATATATTTCTATATATATATATATATATATAATATATATTCTATATCTATATATATCTATCTATCTATCATCTATCTATATATATATATAGATATATATATATATATATATTATATATATATTATATATATATATATATATATATATATATATATATATATATATGTATATATATATATATATATATATATATATATATATATATATATTATATATATAATATATATATATATAGATATATATATATATATATATATATATATATATATATATATATATATATATATATATATATATATCTATATATATATATATATATATATATATATATCTATATATATATATATATATATATATATAGATATAATTATTATTATTACTATCTATGATCTATATATATAATATATGATACTATTATATATAAACAGTATATATATTATTATATACTCTATATATATATATTATCTATAATATATATATCTTATATTATTATAATACTTAGTATATTAATATATATCTATTATATATCTATTATAATAATATATGTATATATATTTATCCTATATATAATTATCTATTATTTATTATCCTATATATATAAATAATATATATATATAATAATATATTTATATGTATAATCTATATATAAAATTATATCTATTATATATATCATATATATATATATATATATTATATATATACATATATTATTAAATTGTATATTATATATCTATATAATATAATATATATATTATAATATTATTATATATAATTAAATATATATATATTATATATATATATATATATATAGAGAGAGAGAGAGAGAGAGAGAGAGAGAGAGAGAGAGAGAGGTGTAAGCATGTTTCATACCATAAAGATGTTGTGGAGAAAATTTCCATACACTACATCGATTTTTTACTGTTGTTATTTAACCTGTACCTCCTTAATTAGTTTCAGACATCAGGTTATGTCGCAGAAAGAGCAAACAATTTTATAATACATTTCCCCCATCCTGTCTTGTTAACATAAATGTCATTCTCTCTCCAGACTGCTCCATCTTTGGGTTAAAGGACAGAACAGGGAACACGTCTGGTAACCGCAAGAGTTTTGCATATAAATGGAAGATGGAAACCATCTTCTGCTGTAAAAAGGTAAGAAAAAAAAGAATTAAGTACAGGTAAAATCATTTGAAAAACGAAGAACAATCTGTGGAAAGCGCGAGTTGAGTTTTTCGTTCTGATGCAAAAACACCTCTCGCTTTACTACCCAGGCAATGGGACTTTTTCTCCAGAGGTTTTCTTTTTCTCATTGGCTTTTAGGAAGATTAGGTGAAAAAAAAAAAAATCTTGGGGCGGGAGGATTTTCGTGACACCTTTCCGAGAATGTTGGCACTGTGCCAAAGATGGCTGCCCTGAAATTGCGAGGTGATCGGTTTCTGAAAGGTGGGAGATTTTGCTTCGAGGAATCTCGGCTTCTTCGTATCGACCTCTGCCTGAAGTCAATGGGGACATAGAGGCATCAGTTGTTTCTTAGCAAAGGAGAAGATCAATAATAAAGATCAGTGAGAAATCTGTGACCAGAGCTGAATTTATTGACAGGTAACATAATGATTACCCGGTAGGTAGGAAGGGTAGTGCCATCAGTGCCCCTCAAATGCTGCGATGTAGGCATTATTTAAGGTCTTTTGACACTAGCTGCAACCTCTTTCCTTCATTTTACTGAACCTCCGTTCATATTCCCTTTCTTCCATCTGACTTTCCTTAACCCTCACCTAACAATTCTTTCATTGTGCGACTGCTTTGAGGTTTTCCTCCTGTTACACCTCTCAAACCCTCTTCATGTCAATGTCCCCAGAGGCGAATGCCCTCAAAGATCCCAGTGCTTGGTCTTTGGCCTAAATTCTATCTTCCAAATGAAAACGTTTTCATGGGAGATGGAAATGTCACTTTTTTCTTGGGACAAGAACTTGGTGGAGGTTTGCGGTCTTAGAACGCAGAAGATGCAGTAGAATTGTTCGCACTTTTCCCGTCAATAACCACGAGAGATTTTGCTATTAAGAATAAATGGAAATAGTAAATCATAAAAAAGTAAATTTTTGTCCACTAGCCATTTTTGGATATGGATGAGAGAGAGAGAGAGAGAGAGAGAGAGAGAGAGAGAGAGAGAGAGAGAGAGAGAGAGAGATGCTAATTTGCAATTGCAAGAAGGCCAATTGTTGCAATAAAGAAGAGCCATTTCAGTGAATGTATTGCCAACAATATTTTTAAAATTAATTCTTGCTCTGGGGAAATTTAATCATTGTGATATTCTAACAAACTTACAACAGAATTTTAACTGTTAATTTTAACTATAACGCAAGAGAAATGAATAAATTAAGTGCAGTCTGTGATACTTAGAGAATATAAGAAGACAAACAGTTTAATTACTATGAGTGAACACGCACATATATATTATGAATATATGTGACGATGTACATAAAACATATTAATTTCCCTGACAAGAGAACCAGCTGTAAAACATTGCTCTGTTCTTCCTCTCGACAGAAACTTTACGAAAGCGCCAGCAACCCCCCCCCCCCCCCCCCCCCCCGCCCCCAACTCCCGCCTCCTCCGGGAAATTAAAGGAAGTTATTGTGTACAGCCGCAGTATATTGCCAACTCTGCCTCTGAAGGAGTCCCAGGTAAGTCCCACACTGCAAATTTCTTTGTTGAAGTCACACGAGAAGGTGGATCTCATATTTGGAATGGATCATTACTTCCGTCAACAAAATTTTAAAATGTACTTGTTTATTCAATATCATCTTTTAATTTAATGGGTTCGTTAGTCAAAAGTCATTGTAACCTGAGCTTTATTCTACACATACACACACACACACACATATATATATATAAATTATATAATATATATATATATTATATGTATATATAATATGTAATATATTAAATTATAAATAATATTTATAGTATATATATATATATATCTATATATATATAATAATAATAATGTTGTATATGATATATGATATCTATGATATATTCTATATATATATATATATATAATTATATATATGGTTAAAAAACACCATAAATATAATATAATGTAATGTATATATTAATATATCTATTATATATATATTATATATATAATTTATTTATATATATATATTATATATTATTACTATATATAGTCTATATTATGATATATATATATATATATTATTATATTATATATGCGTTCGTAGTGTGTCTATGTATGAATGTATATATAAGTATATTTTTACTTAATAAGACTTATTATTATAATGATTACTGTTCTTATTGTTATAATAATAATTATATATTATTATTATTACTAAGTACCGTATACCATGTAATTTCACATTTCATATAGAAGTAGTCAATATATTTTCAAGTCCAAATTTGCACTCAATCGCGGCCTGTTTATATCAGTGCTCTTTGAATTGCTTTTTGCTTTTGTTTTTTACCAACGTCTTTGCGACACTGAAAAAGACAAATAAAATGAGCTGCTTATTTGGTTGAAGGGTATCTGCCCATCATGGTACCCTCAACGTCAGTCCTTGTTTTCTGAACAGCTTATTTCAATTTAGGGAAATGGCGTTGTTTTTTTCGAACTTGAGATCTTTGCTGTTTGGTTCTCTCGAGGTCTGAAGAGGCTTTCCTTTTTGATTTAATGGACACTGGTTCTTCGGGGATGGACTCACTCGTGGGTTATCCCAAACGATTGCCCTTTTCAGCCATCTACTTTATACTTATACATATATTTTGTCTATATATAATTTTTTTTTTTTTTTTTTTTTGCTTTACCTACGTTCATATTTTCGTTCTTCCATCTTACCTTCTTCCCTCTCGGAATAGTGTTTTATTGAGCAACATTATAGGTCCCAATGCTTGGTCTAGATTTCATAATACATTGTATTCCAACATGATTAGCAAAACCTCTCGTTTATCTATATTCAGAGCAATAACATAATGAAATGCTGTTGTATCCGTTGATGTGATCGGAAACTCCTTTACGTATCTTCCTTCAAAAATGGCATAATAGAAATCCTGACTTCTGAAAGAAAGCCTTTAGAAGAAAGTTCACTGCTACGAAGCGTCAAAAGGCGAATGATTGCGAGGTGAGTGAAGGGGGAAAGATCCGCCTGGTTTTTAGGGAAAGGCTGCTTTTGAGGCAAAGATTCCAGGAGAGGAGTTTTCAGAGCCTGAAACTCATCAGCGAGGACTTTTGCCTTCGTCCCACGATTCCTACACAGTCTCCTTCTGGTCTTTCAAGGAGCCTTCATCCAGTTCGTAAGATTAAAAAGAAAGGGGGCGTGGTCTTCTCTGGTAATAATCTCAAGTTAGGCTACGTAACTTTTGTTTAGATTCAAAAATTGGAAGGAAGCCTTTGAAGGAGCTCATTTTTGCTAGATTAAAATCTGAATCAACTGGAGGCTGTATACAAGGTTCTCTCGGCTGGCTCTACCAATCTTAATTCTCCAATAACCCG
>NC_087211.1:1410711-1415711 GCF_015104395.2 Macrobrachium nipponense | reverse complement strand
GTCGAGCTCAGAAGATTCTTTCGTAACTTTGCCCTGAAAATGCTTATTGTTCCGCCCTTCATCCTCTTCCGCCTCCTGCTCGCTCTTAATCATGCAAACAATGATTTCTCTCTCTCTCTCTCTCTCTCTCTCTCTCTCTCTCTCTCTCTCTCTCTGTGGCATTGCCTCGAAAGTCCTTTTGTTTTAGCTGACCATTCGTGACTTTGTTCTTCATTTTCGGTGGATGGAATACTATGTATCTGTCTGTCTGTCTGCCTATCTATTTTACTATCTTTTCATCAGTCAGTCTCAATGTCTGTTTACCTATCTATCTTTCTATTTATCTCTTAACTGTCTACGTACCTTCCTATCTTTCTCTCGCTGTCTGTCTACCCACCTGTCTATCTTTCTCTGTATGTTTTTATCTCTTTCTATATATATATATATATATATATATATATATATATATATATATATATATATATATATATATATATAGAATCTAACTAGTCACTTTGTTGTAACCAAACACATATATAGTTGCAATAGCCACAGTGCCCTCTTTTAACCTCACGAATTCTTCACACTTTTTATAATTCGCTTGTCACTACAAAGCCTTAGATCCCAATGGAGGAAAATGAAGTAATTCCAGTGTCCAGTAGCAGGATTCGAACCTGCATTCAGAGTGTCAGAACGAGGTCACGTTGCCGACCGGACCTCGAGAAGGTACGGTTCAGGACGGTGAATCAAGGTCAGTATCTTTTGAATGGTTTCATCTAATGAGGTGTCTGTTGGCTCTTTGAGGCCAGCCCGTTTTGGTGGTATATATTGATAAAAATTCTCTCTCTCTCTCTCTCTCAACTGCAGTCAAGTACCAAGTACTGCCTAGGCCAACAGTGAAACAGTGGAATGTGTCCATCTTGTCCCTGGTCTCCGGTTAAAACTGATTCCTGGTCCCCGGTCTGCCAGCCGTTTCTTCAGAGCCACGAGGACCATTGGAATCGAGGAATGGCCCGGGGGAGGGGGAAGGGGGTTGGGGGTATGGGGGCGGGTGTAGCTTGAGCTTTCAACGATTTTCAATATTTCAGCCGATGGAGCGCGGCGAAAAATATATATATTTACTCCAATGGATTTTGCTCCGATAATTTATTTTTTTTTTATCGGGGAGAGTCCATTGAGAGATCTGATTTCATATTTTTCAATATTGAACTGACCTGGAAAAAGCTTTCTCTGATGGCTCTACCTCCAATGGGACGCTCCTCCGACCCTTTCTTCTTATCTTACAGTTCTCTCTTTCGCCCAGTTTGGGGATGGAATTTTCTCTCTCTCTCTCTCTCTCTCTCTCTCTCTCTCTCTCTCTCTCTCTCTCTCTCTCTTCTGCATGACAAAACTTTTCGCCAGAATAGAAGCGAGTCGAGTGGAATGAAAGAGATTGCATATTTCCTTCTATGGACAGAAAGTTTTAAATGTTTTCCTTGTCGTAAATCTCGTACACTAAAAATATGTTTATATTTCATAAGAAATATTAACAGATGAATGTTTAGGACTCTAACTGAATTTTTTCCTCAATGTAGTGTTTTCTATTTATTTATTTATTTGTTTGTATTGTAATTTTCGTGAAAAAGTCAAGAAATGTAACTTTATTACCTGCTAATTATACTGGTCCGCTAGTGTGGTGGTTAGCGTCGTGGTGTGCCACTCAGATGTCGTGGGTTCGCATCTTCCCCAGGGCGATGAAGAATCACTGGCGCTGTATCACAATCAGTTACCGCCGCAGTGCGGGGTCTGCGGAGGGAGGTTGAAACCAACATTCTTTGCAATCTTGAATTTCAAGTCAATGGCCCCTTTGGTGTGCTTGTTCCATGTGAATAGGTTTCATCTCATGAACCAGTAATGTATGATGATAACTGACAAATAGAAGCTAAAGGAAAAAAAAATATTTTATATTCCTTTTGAAATCTAGTGGTATTCATCTTTCATTTGTTAAATATTCTGACACGGATTGTGCTGCGGACTAGAATATACCCCTTTTCATAATTAATGTAAGAGCGGAAATAAACTCTAGAAAACACGAAACGTTTCCCAAAGTTCTGAAGATTTAAACGTCACGTGATTGCTGTCACTCTAATTGGCCTGGGAAGCAAATAGGATTCCGAGTTTGACTTCTGGAAATCCCTCTAAAGAAGATGAAAATCCTCCGACAGCATCTTTGGGAGACAGATTTTCCCCACGACCTGATGTGACCCATTATACTGCATTCCACATTCAGTGAATTGCCATTTGGAGGTCCCTCTCTCCACAGACAAATACAATTGACTCATCATTCCCCATGATGTATTTTGCAATGCCTGCACCGTCCTCCTTGCATTATAATCTCCTTTTTAGCTAAGTACGAGTCATCTCATTCGTCCCTTCCCTTTTATCTCTTGCATTTCATTGTTTCCCCTTTCATACGAGGAAGGCCAGGGAATATAATATATCCAACACAATTAATATTATCCTCTTAACCGTAGCCTTAATTGGAATTTGATGGGCGATCCTGATGCATTCGTGAGATTACAAACACAGAATGCAGATGGGCCCAGTCCTCTCAGAGCAGTTTTATAGGGTGGCTGTTGTCTAGAGTTGCTACTTTCCTGAGCTGTTATTTTATAGAGCTGCTCTTTTCCACCAGGATTGGTTAATAAAGTTGTCAAGAATAAAATGGTTTTCGTTAAAAGATGGTTTGTTAGATATATATATATATATATTATATATATATATATATATATATATATATATATATATATATATATATATATATATATATATATATATATATATATATATATATATATATATATATATATATATGTATATATAAACTACTTCGTTCTCTACTTGTAATTTCAGTTTGACCCTGGAGCTTCGAGAGCAGAGCCTGTTATAAAATGCTGTTTATTTTTTTTACTTTTTGTGGGGGGGGGGGGGGGGGGGCATAAAATCTGGTCGGACGAATCTGTGATTTGCTGGTGCATCGCAAAACAAAAAACAAATAAAAAGATTTAACAGTTTTTCGGCGTGCATAAATTATCCAAACTAAAAGAAAAAAAAGTTTGCCTTGAAAACATTTTATTTTAGGAATCTCGAATCGTTTTTGTTGTTGATGTTGTTGTCGTCTCTTGAGTGAATAAAAGTTTAATTAAACTTTTAGTTTCAGTCTTTTTCTCTTTTGGCTATTTTGGACTTCTCTTAATAGTTTTATGCTTAACCTGAATGGAATGCTTTCAAGATGAAAGTGAAAAAATTTGGATGATGCTGAAATATCTGTAGGAATGCTGTTAAAAAAACACTTGACTATTCATGATGAAAATATATTTGATGCGATGCCTGAAAGAATTCATACCTCTTCCCAAACTTGGCTGAAGAACTTCGATTTTCCAAAATATTTTATGGAAATACGAACGAAGATTTCCATAAAATGGATGTAACTTTTAGTCGGCTCCATTTTATATATTCAAAGTAGTTGGCTTAAATTACTGCTGCTTCAGTTGTTGCAATAGGCAAGTTGGTTGGTGATAACTGATCAGCGTCGAAGTTAGGAACTTGTCATAAAAACACTTTGCAGAACAAATGTTTTTTAAGAAATCTGCATATGTATAGTTTTGAAACTAGAGCTTCAAAAACTGTATGTCTACGTGAATGTCCTAGTTTAAATATATTTTTTCCCTAATTTGTTGTTTATTTATGATGATATAGGATCGAATTCCTTTGGTCGGTCCTCTTTAAGGAAACGATTAAATGTATCGTAGACAGATGTCCCAACTTTAGCATTAAGGCCCCAGAATGTGAGGCTTCTCAGTTAAGACATGATACATGATACAATTCAGTAGGAATGTCCTAACTTTATCATAAAATCCCTACGAATGCCCTAAATTTAGCACAAGCGCCCCAGAATACGAGGAGGCCTTTGAGTTAAGATGCGATCAGACAAAAGTGATTTCAGAGTCAGTGATTTTTCATGCAATACATTTTTTACTGCTGTGATGTAAACTGACCCAAAGGAAAAGGAGAAGAGAAAGTTATGTGTCTGCTCACATTTGCCATTAAACCTGTACACATATGTTTCAAGATAAACCTTCACAGACGATTCAAGAATCTGTGCGATTCCAATTTTCGAGATCTCAGACTGAAAGGGAGAATTGAACTGATTCTCGAAATCTTTCCGCTGAGCTTTAGGTTTACACATTTTTGATCAGTTACACAACTGGGAATTTGTTTCTCTAATATAATAATAATAATAATAATAATAATAATAATAATAATAATAATAATAATAATAATAATAATAATAAGTAAAGTATAGTCTTTCGAATGGTGTCGAACTTTCCTTCTCACTAGATTGTAAAGGCGGTAACAACAATCGAAGGTCTTGGCATAAGCGCAGTGCTAAGAAGCTGAAATACAGTATACTCTCTACGCTTTCTGGAAGCTCATTAAATCCTGACTCTCCTTTTACTGACAAGTGCTTCAAGTGAATGAATATGAACCCATTGACGTTTGTAAAAATATCTGAAATAAGGTAGATGCTTGTATGCAACTGAGCGCATTTCAGTTCATTGGCGATATCATTACTGGCATGAAAAAGAAATGAGGTTTACAGCCCTTTACAGTTGACAAAAAAAAAAAAAAAAAAAAAAAAAAATTTAAAAAAAAAAAAAAAAAAAAACATAAAAACCGAAAGTGATGATTATGACTCTAACATCAATGTTAATCATCGTATGATCACCACCGACACTAATTATTATTAGTTCGCTCCAAATCTCTCTTAATGAGTGTTAGGTGTTTAACTTCCTGACAGGGAAATATTATTATTTTTATTATTATTATCATCTTGCCTGGCATTAAGGCTAATCCTGATAATGATTTACATAGCATTAGTTTCGTTTCTAAATCAAAGGTTACAAAACCTTTTTACATTTTCGTAAAAAATTTTGTAATAAATGGAGGTTACGGTTGTATATTAAAATACTTTCATTTTT
>NC_087211.1:1400756-1408256 GCF_015104395.2 Macrobrachium nipponense | reverse complement strand
TGCTTCTCTGAATTCGTGACAAAAATCTTCCGAATGTTTAATGTGACTGGGAGAAAAAGTGCCTAAAAAAGAGGAAAGGAGGCCAGCTAATCATTTAGAAATTTTGTAATTGAAAGCTCCGGCACATGAATCGATGGGTCTGAATGGAAGATTGTCTTTGGTAGAAATTTTTGGAAGGCCTTAACAAAAGTAGGGTTAATTTAGGATTAAATTAATAATTACTTTAAACTTTAAATTTCTCTTAATAGTTCAATACTCTTTTTGTCTTGGCCAATTAATTTTACTTCCCGAAAAAATTCTGTGGGAACTTTTTGGAAGGGATTTTTCGTCAGTTTGTCGTAGGTGTTTGTGTCGCTAAGGAGCTGGTTGATTTTGTCGAGGTAGAAGTCTTTGTCCATTATTACGATTTTGCCATCTTTGTCGGATCTACTTATTATAACATCTAACTTTTTTAGCGAGTGGATGGCTATCATGACTCTACGGGGAACAGGATATTTCTTATTTAGGTCAGTTAAAGCATTTTAGTAACACTCCTTTTAACATCTCTTCACGGTTGTAGTTTTTGTCAGATATAAATTTATCAAAAGCCACTATGAAGTCTAGGTTGTTTTTGCGGTCTGTCATAAGGTCAAATGATAAGCCTAGATTTAGTTTTAAATCCTTTAGTAATTTCTTCACTATTTATACTTCCAGTTGATACAGCTAAATTTGACCCATAGCCTAAAGTACTGGTTACATTACTATCCAGATGCTTGTTTGATAAATTGACCTACACCCTGTCTATTATTTTTCACTTGTGGATATATATATATATATACTTATATATATATATATATATATATAGTATATATATATATATATATATATATATAGTATATATATATATATATAGATATATATATATATATATATATATATATATATATATATATATATATGTAAGGCCTAGGGTTTTTTTATTAATAATATATTATCCATGCGTTCTCTATGACCTATGGAATGTGGAGAACAGTGCAGAGGTAACGACCTGAGAGTAGCTGATGAATGAGTTTCTGGGGGTGGCGTGAGATAAAAGTGCTTAGTTCAGGAAGTCAATGCACGACAGTTTATGAACTCTTCTCAAAGTGCCTTTGGGAAACTGGATGCAGCTAGAACCGCGAGGCGCTATCGAACCGTGTGTTCGTATGTGCGTGTGTGGCTCTTTCTGTTAAATAGGTTCATACCCAAGCCTATGGGAGGGATTTTGACAGAGGGCTTCGAGTCACAGGCAAAGATGCCGTGGCATTCGCCGGGGGAGTTTTTTGTGACATAGTGTTTAGTGTCCGGCTGTCTGGGTAAGTGTTAAAGTGCTTTAGCCAAAGGGATGGCTTGTTTGATATCTTGTAAGATGTTCCATTTTATTAACTTTGTCTTTAAACTTGTGTGTGTACTTACCGGGATGTGTTCTGTATCTTTGAAACAGACGGATCTGGAATACCGGGGGACAAAGAGTTCCCAGTGGGGCGTAGACTTTTTGGTGACTTGACATTGTACTGTTTTTTGAGTTAGTCTGTAAGACTGGATTACTTGGTTAATTGATTTATTTATTCTTGTTAATAAACGTTAGTGTTATGATGCAACTCTCTCATTTTTATTACCTGTTAGAATGGAGAGATTCCTTGGAGAGAGAGAGAGAGAGAGATTGTCTGTGCTACTGAGAGAGAGAGAGAGAGAGAGAAAAGGGTTAGAAGTAATGGGATGTGTGGGTCTGCCTTCCGTTTCATGTCCACGACACCTTATGAATACTGGGGGTTCTTCCCCCATGTTATAGTGGTGGCAGACGGTTAAGAGGGGATATAAAAGTGTTCTTTCTTTTCTATGCCTAGGAACGCCAATGTAGAGATGGGTGGCCAGTTAGAAAATAAAAGGGGTTATGGCTTAGCGATAGTTTTCGAACGACAAAGCCTTGGTGGGATTGTGGAAAATCGTTAAACTGTTAGTTTTCAGTTACTTAGTGAGAAAAAATGAGAAAATATCTGTCTGTTAACTGTGCTAAAGGGAGGGAAGGATTTTTTGGACTCAGCATTTTTCCCAGGGAGTCAGCCTAGAAGCAGTGAGCGCACCCAGTATGACTTTTGCTTGTGCAATGGCGAGTGTGTTCCGAGATACCCGTGCGGCGGTCGTTGTTAGTATCACTACCGCTTTTTACGAGAATTTCGAGTTCCTTTTGTTTTCCTTATGGAGTGGTGAGTTTGTTAACTATTGTTTTGAAGGAGAGGTTTTTGTTTAAATATTTCAGGGTTATGGGATTGGTTCAAAGAGGCTTCTAACAATCGTTTTTCTTGTCTTTGACCCCATAGTGACGTGTTTTCTTTATTTGCACGTGTTTATAATAGACGTATTTGTCTTTGTTTTAAACACATAAGAGTGTATTAAGGTGTATTTTTCTATGCATGTGAACTGTGCTTAGATAAGCATATTTGGCTTAGTGACACAGAGCGGCCCCAATTTTACGGGCTCAGCACATTTCTGCAGAGAGGCGCCTTGCATTGCGAGGGTATACTGGCATCCCTCGGGGGGATAGTAGCATGGAAGGTACCACTGGCCTCCCTTGAGAGATAGTGCAGGGGAGGGTATTGCGAGATGGATACTAGTGTATACCTTGGGAAGGGGTCCTCAGACACTGTTCAAGGGGAGATGGGGGTACCACTGGTGTATACCTCGGGCTGTTCTGCCGCTCGACTGAGGGGTTGTTCTCACGGGGGGGAGAAATTTTTTTTCTTCAGTGTGGGTGAAACTCCCCCCTTTTCCTTTTTTTTTTCGTTGTGTTGGGGATGGGTCTGGCCTTGACATTGAATGCTAAGATATCAGCTGATTGATAAGTTGATGAAGTGAAATGCCCGTAGAGTCTTTTTTTTAAAAGAAAAGAGATTTTTTTTTCTCCCTTGGATGAAGAGAAAAGGAAATAAAAAGCGAATTGAAATGCATTGTATGGGAGTATGTTTTACTTGTGCCTTGAAAGACACAAATATAAGGGGGATACACAGATTATTTTTTTTATTGTGTTGGAGAAATTACTTTGAAATGCCGATAATTGGTGTTGTATCTGTGTTGTGTGGCAATGGTGTTATGTCATGGTGTTGCATGGCTGGAGTCTAAATTACAATTATTGTCATAGGATTCAGCAATTGACGTTTATTTGTAATGCTATTTGAATTTCACCTTTACTTGAGATTTTTGCAAGTGAATTATTGCTATGGAGAGTTATTATTATTGTTATTATTAATAATTATTATACTTGAGATGTGTCACGTGAGGGTGGCTTAAGTATAATTATCATTACGGGAGACTTGTTTTACGAGAGATTTGAGATATTTCATGGGAGATTAGTTGATAATTATTACAGATAATTATTCAAGGAGAATTATTACAATGAATTAATGGGAGAAGTCTTGTGTTAATTATTTGTTGAGTTTTTGTAACTTTGGAGAATATTTTCAGTCATTCACGGGGATGAGTTTTGCTGAATCTTGATGAATCTGACTGAATTTTGGTGAATTGTGTTGAAACTTGCTGAACTTTTGCTGAATTTTGTGCTGAATTTTTGGAGAATGGACAAGCATTAACATTGGTGATATTTTTTGTACTGATACTGATGATTTTGATGATAGCAATTATTTTTGGTGATTTTGTGATAATGATACTTCTGATACTGATTTTTTTTTATACTAATACGTGGGCGTTGTAATGCTATCAAGGGAGGTGAGATCTTTTTTGAATATGGGAGGAACTAATAACACATTATTTCTTTTGTTTTCCTCTTTTTTTTATGAGTTCAGCAGATAATTGCTTGACATCTAGTGAGTTACGGGAGATAGTTAATGGTGCCGTTGATTTTTCTTTTCTCCTTTTTTGGAAATTAGCCATCGCTGACACAAGTTTTTTTTTTACCAAGGGTGAATTTGAATTTATTTTTTCTCTCCAGTTGGTGTGAATATTTTTCAATATCTCAGTTCATGACTTAGAGTCATTGTTCGGTAATGTGTTTGTGTTTTAGCTATTTGATGCTATAGAGAAATATATGGGAGAATTTTTTGCATGTTTTGAATGCATACGTAATGGCACTACATTTTTTCTCTGGATATTTGTGTTCCAGAAATTGTGAGTTTTTTTGCACAATACATTCGTTGTATTTGTGACAACTTTGTGAGAGATAGGAAACTTGGTTAAGTTTTCTAGTGACCTATGTCGTAGTGCATATGGAGAAGTCTTGGCTAAGACACTGTGAGTTGGGAATTCTGTTATAATGAGTTGTGGCACATTAGTGATTTTTTCTAGAATTTTCTAGACAGTTTTATTTGCCGAGTTTTTGCCCTTTTTTAGCAATTATGCTAAATGGAGAGAGTTTTTATAGTTTTTGACTATAACATTGAGTTATTCTCTGGAGAATTGGAGTTATAATTGAGATATATTATTTGGAGAGATAATTGGAGGTATATATTATTTTGGAGTTATAATTTGAGATATAATATATGGGAGATATATTTTTTTGGCCATATTTGATATTTGCCAACAATGTGATATGAGCTATGTTTAGTTCAATTATTTTGCAGCCATCGTTGTTGCAAATGGAGACACATATTTGGAGATTATGGGGCAATATTTGTGAGTATGTGAGTTAGTTGCCTTGAGTGCACATTTTTTTGGAGATATATTTTTTGGAGCCTTGTTTTGTTCCACATGGAGTTATTGGGAAATAGAGGTAAATATTTTGTATTTGCCGAAATAGAGGTGATTATTCTCTATTCCTGGAGTGGTGTTTTTTTTTCTACTGACATGTGGCTTTGGAGAAATAAGAGAATAATATAATGGGGTTGGTTATTAACCAAATGGAGGAAATATTTTTATAACCGGAGTGGTGTTATTATTAATATGGTGTCTCATAATGGAGTTGGAATTAATCTTTGGCGGGTGACCCTCTTTTTGTGGTTATGGAGTTTTTTTGAGCAAAGAGAAGATTTCTGTGGTTCTCTTTTTTGATTTCGTGACTATTTAGAGGCGAGTGACATTACTGCATTACGAGTCATTTGGAGATGTGTGTGCATTTTTTATGTTCACAAGTGTATTATTCTTGGAGAAATATAATAAGAGGAAAAGTCATGTTGAGAGAATAAGTCTTCGAGACAAATTTTTGTGCACATTAGTCATATCCTGGAGTTAATTCTGTGAAATGTGTCTGTTAGACCTTTTTCTAGAGAATCATGAATTTCCAAACTTATGTGTCTGACTAGACAATTTTTGCGCTGTTGTTTGAGCATGCGTCCGCAGGCGATTTTTCTGCTGACAAGCGATGTGATGAGCGCTGTGCTGTTTCTTTTCTTCTGATGGTGACAGATCAGAATTTTTGCAATATCTGGAAATGTTGGCTATAGCATTTCACGAAAGCGCATGTGTGAGAGTTTGCTTTCTGGCAAATTCCGGGGCTTTACATGGAGCATTTCTTGGGATAAACCCGGGTGTTATGCATATTATACATGTATTATGTATTTTGTGATTGGGGAAATCTTCTTGTGATTATTCTTTTTTTTTATTATTTTTCTTCCTTTTCCTATGAGAGATATAATTTGGGGATTGAGCTTAAGTAGCATTTCTTTTTTGGACGGGAGATTTGATTTACCGGGAGATGTAATTTTTTGGGGGTTGTTATTTACGTAAATGGGAGTTTGACATTAAGTCTCATTGTGATTAGTTATTGAGCAGTAAAGGGGTTTTTGCTGTTAAAAGTTGGAGATTTTTGCTGATTTTGTGGGTTGTTTAAATGTCAGAACTTGAGAGAACATTTTTGGGTCTGGGTGTTACGTGATTCTTTTCTTTCTTGAGCTTATTACGATTTTTTTTTCTTCTTTTTTTTTTCTTGTGAGAACATTCGAGTTTGAAATGTGAGTGGAGAATTCCGTGGAGTTGCTGTGATTTCTGAGTTGTGTGTGTGCTGATGTGCGAGTTTGGAGAATTGAGTTGGAGAACTTGATGTTTTTTTTTCTTAGAGAGTTGTGATAATGACTTATCATTTTAGTAGTCATATTAAAGGGAGTTAATTGGGAGACGTTCAGTTGGTATTTCTGACTTTTTGAGATCATTGTTTGATAGAAGTAGTATGTCTGAGTTAATTTTCTTGGATTGACCAGTGACTTGACTGACATACTAACGTACGCCAAAAGTCGTTCCCCGACACCAGCAAGACGTCCACCAGCCGTGAAGAGAGGTTGCTGCCATGTTGCCCAGGGTGATTACAAGTATTTCCATGATGGGTGATCGAGAGAATTCTACAGCGTGTTTTTTGGGGATCCACAGAAGCCGTGAGAAGTCTTCTACGATGAGGGAGGCATTCCGTCTTCCTACAGTTGCTACAGCCTGCTATAGCCTGTTGCTGTCTGCTCAGCTACTTGCAGACAAGCGAAGAGGGATATTCAAGAATCCTAATGCAGAAAATATGAGAGAAAATGCGTCTTGTGTTATTGGGAGATAAAGCGTGATAAGACTTTATTTTATAATGCCAGAGACGTGCAGATGTTACTTATATTTTATTTTAAGCCGGCCAGTGTTTTGTGTTATAAGCAATTTTGCTAGACAGGGAGCTAGCATTTGTGCGAGGCCGAGCTATCTGTAAGGCCTAGGGTTTTTTATTAATAATATATTATCCATGCGTTCTCTATGACCTATGGAATGTGGAGAACAGTGCAGAGGTAACGACCTGAGAGTAGCTGATGAATGAGTTTCTGGGGGTGGCGTGAGATAAAAGTGCTTAGTTCAGGAAGTCAATGCACGACAGTTTATGAACTCTTCTCAAAGTGCCTTTGGGAAACTGGATGCAGTTAGAACCGCGAGGCGCTATCGAACTGTGTGTTCGTATGTGCGTGTGTGCCTCTTTCTGTTAAATAGGTTCATACCCAAGCCTATGGGAGGGATTTTGACAGAGGGCTCCGAGTCACAGGCAAAGATGCCGTGGCATTCGCCGCGGAGTTTTTTGTGACATAGTGTTTAGTGTCCGGCTGTCTGGGTAAGTGTTTAAGTGCTTTAGCCAAAAGGGATGGCTTGTTTGATATCTTGTAAGATGTTCCATTTTATTAACTTTGTCTTTAAACTTGTGTGTGTACTTACCGGGATGTGTTCTGTATCTTTGAAACAGACGGATCTGGAATACCGGGGGACAAAGAGTTCCCAGTGGGGCAGTTAGGAACTTTTTGGTGACTTGACATTGTACTGTTTTTTGAGATTAGTCTGTTAAGAACTGGATTACTGGTTAATTGATTTATTTATTCTTGTTAATAAACGTTAGTGTTATGATGCAACTCTCTCATTTTCATTACCTGTTAGAATGGAGAGTTCCTTGGAGAGAGAGAGAGAGAGATTGTCGATGCTAGAGAGAGAGAGAGAGAAAGGTTATAAGATAATGGGATGATGGGTCTGGGCCTCCTTCCGTTCGTGTCCACGCTTACCTTATGAATACTGGGGGTTCTTCCC
>NC_087211.1:1390756-1395756 GCF_015104395.2 Macrobrachium nipponense | reverse complement strand
TATTTTCAGATCTTGATACTTATCCATTTTTTCCCTCTCTTTCTCTTCAACTCTGGTGTCCCATGGTATTGCGACATCAATGAGTGATACTTTCTTCTTGACTTTGTCAATCAACGTCTTTGCCTGATCGTTTTCTATCACTCCCTCAGGTTGGTGCTCGTACCACTTATTACTGCAAGGTAGCTGATGTTTCTTGCACAGGCTCCAGTGGAGGGCTTTTGCCACTGAATCATGCCTCTTTTTGTACTGGTTCTGTGCAAGTGCCGGGCATTCGCTTGCTATGTGGTTTATGGTTTCATTTTTCGTATTGCACTTCCTACATATGGGAGAGATGTTATTTCCGTCTATCGTTCTTTGAACATATCTGGTTCTTAGGGCCTGATCTTGTGCCGCTGTTATCATTCCTTCAGTTTCCTTCTTTAGCTCTCCCCTCTGTAGCCATTGCCAATTGTCACCGCTGGCTAGTTCTTTAGTCTGTCTCATGTATTGTCCGTGCATTGGTTTATTGTGCCAGTCCTCTGTTCTGTCTGTCATTCTCCTTTCTCTGTATATTTCTGGGTCTTCGTCTACTTTTATTAGTCCTTCTTCCCCCATTGCACTCTTTAGCCACTCGTCTTGACTGGTTTTCAGATATTGCCCCAGTGCTCTGTTTTCGATGTTGACGCAGTCCTCTATACTTAGTAGTCCTCTCCCTCCTTTCTTTCGTGTTATGTATAGTCTGTCCGTATTTGCTCTTGGGTGTAGTGCTCTGTGTATTGTCATATATTTCCTGGTTTTCTGATCTATGCTGCGGAGTTCTGCCTTCGTCCATTCCACTATTCCAGCGCTGTATCTGATTACTGGCACTGCCCATGTGTTTATGGCTTTTATCATATTTCCGGCGTTGAGTTTTGACTTGAGTATCGCCTTGAGTCTCTGCATATATTCCCTGTCGTGTTTCCTTGATCGTGTCCTTCATCTCTTTGTGTTTTATATCCCCTCCTTCCATTATTCCCAGGTATTTGTATCCGGTCTCATCTATGTGTTTGATGTTGCTCCCATCTGGTAGCTTTATCCCTTCAGTTCTCGTTACTTTGCCCTGTTGTATGTTGACTAAGGCGCATTTTTCTATTCCAAACTCCATCCTGATGTCCCCAGATACAATCCTTACAGTCTGGATTAGGGTATCTATTTCCTTGATGCTCTTACCATACAGCTTGATGTCGTCCATGAACATCAGATGGTTGATTCTGTTGCCTCTTTTCTTGAGTTGGTACCCGGCATCCATCTTCTGTAGTACTTTTTGTCATGGAATCATGGCTACTACGAAGAGTAGTGGGGACAGTGAGTCGCCCTGGAAGATCCCTCTCCTGATATTAACCTCTGCTAGTCTTATTCCAGAGCTTGTAAGTATTGTATTCCAGTTGCGCATTGTATTTTTGAGGAAGCTGATGGTGTTTTCCTCTGCCCCATATATTTTCAGGCATTCTATTAGCCATGTGTGTGGTATCATGTCGAAGGCTTTCTTATAGTCTATCCATGCCATGCTTAGGTTGGTTTTCCTTCTCCTACTGTTCTTCATTACCATTTTGTCTATCAGGAGCTGGTCTTTTGTGCCCCTACACTTCCTTCTGCAGCCTTTCTGTTGGTGGGGGATGGTGGTTGTCTCCTCTAGGTAGTTGTATATTATTATTATTATTATTATTATTATTATTATTATTATTATTATTATTATTATTATTATTATTATTATTATTATTATTATTATTATTATTATTATTATTATTATTATTATTATTATTATTATTATTATTATTATTATTATTATTCAGAAGACGAACCCTATTCATATGGAACAAGCAAATCAAAGGAGACATTATTGACCTGAAATTGAAGCTTCCAAAGAGTATTATGGTGTTCATTAGAAAGAAGTAACAGAAGGTAAAGGGAAATACAGAAAGAAGATATCGAAAAACAAAACAAAAATAAACCAACTAATGAATTGATGAAAATATAAGGAAAGTATTGAAATGCAAAGAAGAATTGCAATGAGGGTAGTAATGCATTGCAGAGATTCATGAGGTGTACTGCATTGGCTCCTTTTGCTAGAACTTTCTGAAGAAGTTCCAATTGCAAGACATCCTCTGAAGGGAGACGGTTCCATAATATCAAAGCCAATTCTTGCTATCTGACGTTGGAACAAGTTGTGGTAAACTTCCTCATGAATTTCAATCAGTGGCAGATCCGCCCCCAAGGGAAATGGTTGTTTAAGGGGAATGTGTATTTATGGGTAATTTTCCTAATGGACTTCATATTGATGCCCTCATTTTTCTCAAACGGGTCTCCGGAATTCTCCAAAACGCCACGTTTTCACCGCCACCCACCTCAAATTTCTGGATTTTTCATTGCCTTCTTTGCGGTATGATTGGAAGTGTCATCTCATGTGAAATTCCACCTACGTTTTATATATATATATATATATATATATATATATATATATATATATATATATATATATATATATATATATGATATATTTGTATATTTGTATGTAAATTCATCTACAGGTGACGAGATACGTATCGGAATTTAAGATGAAGAAAGTATTGATGTCAATCACTTTTTTTTTTTTTATCCTTTTCATCCATTTAACCTTTGACACATGAGTACGGTATATAATTCTCTCTCTCTCTCTACTCTCTCTCTCTCTCTCTCTCTCTCTCTCTCTCTCTCTCTCTCTCTCTGTCTGCATGCATGACTCGGGAAACTCTGTAATGTAGTTAAACTGAAATAGCGTCGGTAAACTTCGAAAGAAAATGGAAATTAGAAAATAAAAAATCTTAAAACAGGGCTGGCCATAAAAGTCAAGTATATACTACTGTGCCGCTGCCTCCTTCTCCGTCTCCGAAGAAATGGAGAATAAAGGATGAAGTAACTCGAGAGACTCACTTTTAAAATCTTTTATGCCTCAACTTTCTTCACTGATTTTACTCCAGTTAGAACCCTGTTTTTTTCTCTTTTTCTCCTCTCATGTATCTCAAGGGTCATTAATTTTGGGGGCCTTTGTTTTTTATTCATTTTTTTTTTATTTGCACCAAGAGGCGTAGCCTGGATTATTATTCTAATTCCAGAATTCTCACTTTGGTTAAAAAGAAATGTTGAATATCACGGGATAAAAAAGGGACATTATTTAATATATTGTTTATCGATTATGCATTCGGAATATCAGGAATCCTGGAATTTTGAATAAGTTGGAAACTTTATAGTGCTGATATTTTTTCCCTCTAAAGTTTTCTTTGGAATTGGAATATAAAAGTGAGACCGGAAGCCAAGCGTTGGGAAATATGAGGTCATTCATTGATGAAAGCGAAACTGAGAGTAAAGAAGGTAAAAAGGTGTGATTGGAATGTAAACCTCAGGAAAGGGTAGAAAGCAAGATGGAAGAAAGAGAATATGAACGGAGGTACAGTAAAGACTTCTGAAGTTGATTTAACTTTTTTTCACCCCCTTTTTTCGGTAAACAGTCTGCTAACGATGGAACCTCAGATTAGATTAAAACTGAATAAAAAGTTTTTTTTTTCTTTTATATTTCACGATATTTCATTTATATTTTAAGTTAGATATAACTTCAGAAGTGCCCGTTACTCGTACATCTATGAATAATATATATATATAATATATATATATATATATATATATATATATATATATATATATATATATATATATATATATATATATATATATTATATATATATATGGCAGGAGAAGGGCGCAGGAACATATACACATCCATTTGATACATTTATTGCCAACGCGTTTCTTGACCCATGGTCACATCATCAGGACATCTATTTAAAAAGGAGCATCCGAGCACATAATTAAAATAAACATACATAAAGCATAAGAAAACTTAAAATGGAAACTAAGTTAAACTTAAATACTGAATCACACTTAAATACATTTTCACATTAAAAACCAAGAAAGCTTAAAATGATCCTTAAAAAACTAAACTCAATAAAAGAAAAAATAAAGGTAAAAACGAACTTAAAATGAAGAGCAAGGCGCACCTCTCAAAATGACAGAAACAAACACACTAAAAGAATACACAAGAACAGAAAAAGAAGGCGGACAAATATAAACAAACAAGCCAGTTATGCTATGAACAGGGGAACAGCCGATGATTGACAATTTAACGTAGGTACAATTCTTTTTATAAGCAGACTTTCCAAGAGAAGCAGTTCTCCAGGTTCCTTGACTTGGCCAATTATTTTGAAGTTGTCATATTTGATCGATGTCTTGCAACTTCTAGCGTGCGATCTTATATTGGAAAGTTCGGGATTAGACAATCTGCAGCCCGTACGATAACTCACGCCCATGTGAGAATCGGCCCTGATCTTGAGGAGACGCCGAGTCGAACCAACGTAATTCCCGGAACTACATCCGGGGCACTTGTACTCATATACGACGCCCGACGTTATCAAAGGACAGAGCCGATCCTTGAAGGGAAACAAAGAGCCAATAGTTTTAGGATTTTTTGGAATTAGTTTGATATTTAGAGCACCAATATGTTTTTCAATAATTTTAGAACACTGCTTGGCAAAGTTTTGATTGGTGGGTAAAAAACAAAAGCTTGCATATATAGTAAGTTTAGGTACGTTACATTTAGGTATTAAGGGTGCAAGTTTTTTACCAAGAACTTTCTTAATAACCTTAAGTACTAGATGGACAGGGAAACAGTTGTTACGGAAGTACTGCTTAAGAAAGAGAATTTCAGAATGAAAAGAGAGCCAATTAGAAGTTAGAGATAGAGCCCGATGTACCAAGTTATGCACAGAATTAATTTTAAAATTAATACAAAAATTGGAGCCGAGTCAGGTGAATGTACTTTTCCTAAAAATGGCCGTGTTAAAATGATCATTGTCCTTAGTATAAAACATCTAGGAAAGCCATGTATGTTAGTTTCTGCTTAGTAAAGGACGTTTAACGTCGAAAGGTCTCGCGGATACTCCGTCATTTAC
>NC_087211.1:1363457-1390256 GCF_015104395.2 Macrobrachium nipponense | reverse complement strand
CACGTAATACCAGATATACTAGCTATACCAGCACCAATACCAGCCCTTAAACCGAAGACGAACCCGGCCCCGAACTGAACTACGCCTACGGAATAATACCAGCACTGACGACGACCCCTGCTTGACCTGGACCTGATATCCTGTTCCATAAAAGATTACCTTCAGCATTTACAATTTTTGAAATTCCCAATATGAATATTGGCCAGTTACTCAGAAACATCGCTGAGCCTGAGAGCGAATTGTAAGGAAAATAAAAGAAAAAAACAATATATGAAATCACTCGCTTAATTCTGCCATTCTTTTTAACAGTATTTGCCTAAAAGAGGGTCTTCTACCAAAATAATAATAATAATAATAACTGTTCTCTCGAACACCATTTCAGCCGTAATGGAAACTTCATAGATAAATCGTAAAAAAATTAATCAAAACGATGCACTACTGTACATTATCGCACTGAAATATTATTCCTAAATAATAATTAATTTTATGAACGGATTCCTGAATTCCGAAAGCGGGAACAAAATCATAAGCCTCCCTGATCAGGGTCCCTCCCAAACCGCAACTGAGGAGGAGGAGGAGGAGGAGAGAAGTCACGGACAATTGAGGAAAGATTGGGGGATCCAATTGGCTTCCCAGTGACTGTAACATCTCTCTCGCCTCTCAGACCTCATCGGGGTTGGAAATCAAAATGTTACTGGAACTGCTTTTACTTTTCTTTTTCCTTTTTTTGTGAATATCGGTAAAAGCCTATTTTCAATTTCTGGCTGATATTGATATCGAGTTGTTGCTGTTTTTTTTTCTTTTAGTTGCGCCAGAAAAGGAAAACAAAATCTTGGAAAATTATGTAAAAAAAAAAAAATGGCTGTCGGGATTAAGATAATTCCTTATGAAACAGGAGGTCTGATGAAATAGCTCCGCAAAATTTTATGAGTTAGTAATGTAAACAAAAACGACCAAGCTTTTGATAGTAAACAAAACTATAGTGCCTTAAAAAACATTCCTATACGTACCATTATTATTATTATTATTATTATTATTATTATTATTATTTTGCGCTATCACAGTCCTCCAATTCGACTGGGTGGTATTTATAGTGTGGGGTTCCGGGTGTTATTATTATTGGTGTTATTATTATTATTATTATTATTATTATTATTATTATTATTATTATCATCATCATCATCATCATCATCATTATTATTATTATTATTATTATTATTATTATTATTATTATTATTATTATTCGAAAGGTGAACCCTATTCAAATTGAACAAGCCCACAGGGGCCATTTTCTTGAAATTCAAGCTTCCAAAGAATAGACTGTTCATTAGAAAGAAGTAACAGAAGGTCATGGAAAATACAGAAAAAAGAGATCACCTACTCAAAAACAAAAAATAATAAAAAAAAAAATAAATAAATAAATGAACGAATAAAAAATAGAGATGATACAAAAATGTCCCCGAAACAAAGTCGAGGGCAAATTGTCCTAGCTACCTCCTAATCAACCTCTGCTACTTTCTCACCAAACGGCGCCAAAGGTTGGGTAGAAAAATACCGTACGTGTTCCTTTCACAAGTTAGTCCCGCAAATCAATAGAATATGAATTTATTCTTCTTTTTCATTAACTTTCAGTGAGAGACGTGGCCATTCTTTTTTATGCAAACTGCGCAAAGGTAACGCTAGTGATTTGCATTTCTCCTGAAGTGCGCGAATGAAAGTTTATGTGTTCCCGTCGGTGAGAATTTCCTTTTGGTTTGCGTTAGCTATTTTGTTTGTTTATCTTTGAATTCCTGTTCTCTCGTGGATATCATTATTATGAAATGTGAATCTATATAGAATCTATGTTATTATTGCAGCCACAATACCTCTTCGCCCTTTTATGTTACGCTTGTCACTACTAAGCCGTGGATCCAAGTCCGAGAAATATGAAGCAATTATGGTGTGCAGTAGCAGGAAACGAACCAGCGTCCCATAATCACAAGGAGGTCACGTTCGTTACTGATTATGGGATGTGGATTCGTTCCCTGCTACCGCCCATCATAATTGATTCACATATCTTGCATATGGATCCAAGGCTTTGAAGTGACAAACGTATCTAAAATGCGCGAAGAATTCGAGAAGATAAAGGGGCATTACAGCTATTACAATAATATATAAATAAATATATATCCCGAGAATACACGAAGAGGTCACTTATTGATTAAGCTATTGTAAGAACTTTTTTAAGTATTAAAGGGAATATTAAGATGCTCTTCACGTAGGTGTCATATTCCTGGTAAGAGTTATTGCATCTTGCTCTCAGGCAGTTGCTATGGAAACGAAACATTTCATGATGACAGTAAGCCTTGCACTTTATTGCACTACGAAGATTGTCCTCATAATTTCTACAATATGAAATGGGAAATTGCAATGAAATTGCATCTGAAATGATATCAGTATGCAAATACAAAAGGGAAAATTGTAAGTTATTCACTCGTGAGTACATTTTTCCTTTCTTTACTTCTACTATTTGTCGATGATTGAAAATTAAAGGTCTTTACATTTAATTTTTTTTTGGTATTTGCAACTCTGCAAATTTATATTGGAAGACCTTTCATGAAATATGGTAACCTATCAATAGAATGAATACAGGTGTGTGTGTGTGTGTGAGAGTAACTTAGGATAGAAAGGCTTTACTCGAGAGACCATAATATACAGGGATACACACAACCACTCTCTCTCTCTCTCTCTCTCTCTCTCTCTCTCTCTCCTCTCTCTCTCTCACCAGAGCCCAGTGTAATTTTAAGAGTGAACCCTTGTAATTTCTGAGGCAAAAAGATTCAGACAATAATATACACAGGGAAGGGTATCTCTCTCTCTCTCTCTCTCTCTCTCTCTCTCTCTCGCTCTCTCTCTCACCAGTTTTGCAAATGTATCAAATAATGGAGGTTTACTCAACAGTTAAGTTATTTCAGCAGCAATTTGTACCGAGTTCAAGTGCTACACATGAAATTAGGAACTCAGTCCCGCGCGCACACACACATATACATATATAGCCAAGTAACACACACACACATATATATACTATAAATAAAATATAAAATATATATATATGTGTATATATATATATATATATATATATATTATATATATATGTATATATATATATATATATATATATATATATATATATTATATATATATATATATATATAATATATATATATATATATATATATATATATATATATATATATATATATATATATATATATATATATATATATATATATATATACATCGCTAGGGTTACCTAATGGACATGTTGAACGAACAGAGACGAGAAACCAGTCGGCAGCAATTAGAGCAGAAGGCTCTGTTACTCTCCTCCTAATAACAGCAGCGACAATAACCCAGCTGTTCGGAATGAATTGGAATGTACTACATTCCCATTTGGAATTACTTGAGGCCCACGGCGGAGGAAGTGACACTCCCATAATAGCTTCTCAGGGTAACTTCGAATGCTCACGGACGGTACGTTTAAGGAGCGAATTTATATATACATATACATATATATATATATATATATATATATATATATATATATATATTATATATATATATGTATATATATATTATATATATATATATATATAATATATATATATATATATATATATATATATATATATATGTAAATGACGGAGTATCCGCGTGACCTTTCGACGTTAAACGTCCTTTACTAAGCAGAAACTAACATACATGGCTTTCCTTGATGTTTTAGTTACTAAGGACAATGATCATTTTAACACGGCCCATTTTTAGGAAAAGTACATTCACCGGACTCGGCTCCAATTTTTATAGTTCTTGTTTTATTAATTTTAAAATTAATTCTGTGCATACCTTGGTACATCGGGCTCTATCTCTAACTTCTAATTGGCTCTCTTTTCATTCTGAAATTCTCTTCCTTAAGCAGTACTTCCGTAACAACTGTTTCCCTGCCCATCTAGTACTTAAGGTTATTAAGAAAGTTCTTGACAAAAAACTTGCACCCTTAATACCTAAATGTAACGTACCTAAACTTACTATATATGCAAGCTTTTGCTTTTTACCCAACAATCAAAACTTTGCCAAGCAGTGTGCTAAAATTATTGAAAAACATATTGGTGCTCTAAATATCAAACTAATTCCAAAAAATCCTAAAACTATTGGCTCTTTGTTTCCCTTCAAGGATCGGCTCTGTCCTTTGATGACGTCGGGCGTCGTATATGAGTACAAGTGCCCCGGATGTAGTTCCGGGATTTACGTTGGTTCGACTCAGCGTCTCCTCAAGGTCAGGACCGATTCTCACATGGGCGTGAGTTATCGAACTTTCCAATATAAGATCGCACGCTAGAAGTTGCAAGACATCGATCAAATATGACAACTTCAAAATAATTGGCCAAGTCAGGGAACCTGGATAACTGCTTCTCTTGGAAAGTCTGCTACGTTAAATTGTCAATCATCGGCTGTTCCCCTGTTCATAGCATACCTGGCTTGTTTGTTTATATTTGTCCGCCTTCTTTTTCTGTTCTTGTTTATTCGTTTAGTGCAGTGGTTCTTAACCTTTTTATGACCACGCCCCCTCTAAGAGTTGGTCCTTTCTTTCACGCCCCCCTTGCATCTGTGAGTAATAATCCCTCCCAGATTTAAAGGAGAAAAAAAGAGAAAGAGAAGGGGTTTCGAGGGATAGGGAGGGAGGTCAATAATTACAAAACATGGGAAGCCCAACGAGCCTAACTAGAGCAGTAGACTCTAAGAAAGTAACGTTATATGGCGACACTTTTGCATTTTTTTCATAAACTTCTGAATATGAGTTCCTCACTCTTGTTAATAGAATAACGAATATGATTTGAGAATTTGTTTAAAAATTTTCCCTAGGGCTCGCGCCTCCCCTGGAAATTCCTGACGCCCCCCTAGGGGGGCGCGCCCCCCAGGTTAAGAACCACTGGTTTAGTGTGTCTGTCTCTGTCATTTTGAGAGGTGCGCCTTGCTCTTCATTTTAACTTCGTTTTTACCTTTATTTTTTCTTTTATTGAGTTTAGTTTTTAAGGATCATTTTAAGGTTTCTTGGTTTTTAATGTGAAAATGTATTTAAGTGTGATTCAGTATTTAAGTTTAACTTAGTTTCCATTTCAAGTTTTCTTATGCTTTATATATGTTTCTTTTAATCATGTGCTCAGATGCTCCTTTTTAAATAGATGTCCTGATGATGTGACCATGGGTCAAGAAACGTGTTGGCAATAAATGTATCAAATGGAAGTGTATATGTTCCTGCGCCCTTCTCCTGCCATATATATATATATATATATATATATATATATATATATATATATATATATATATATATATATATATATATATATATATATATATATATATATAGATTAATTAATATTATTATTATTATTACTGATGTAACAGGGCACTTCTGAAGTTATATCTAACTTAACATATAAATGAAATATCGTGAAATATAAAAGAAAAAACCTTTTTATTCAGTTTTAATCTAATCTGAGGTTCCATCGTTATCAGACTGTTTACCGAAAAAAGTGGGTGAAAAAAAGTTAAATCATCTTTAGAAGTCTTTACTGTACCTCCGTTTATATTCTCTTTCTTCCATCTTGCTTTCTATCCTCTCCTGAGGTTTACATTCCAATCACACCTTTATACCTTCTTTACTCTCAGTTTCGCTTTCATCAATGAATGACCTCATATTTCCCAACGCTTGGCTTTCGGTCTCACTTTTATATTCCAATTCCAAAGAAAACTTTAGAGGGAAAAAATATCAGCACTATAAAGTTTTCAACTTATTGAAAATTCCAGGATTCCTGATATTCCGAATGCATAATCGATAAACAATATATTAAATAATGTCCCTTTTTTATCCCGTGATATTCAACATTCCTTTTTAACCAAAGTGAAAATTCTGGAATTAGAATAATTCCAGGCTACGCCTCTTGGTGCAAATAAAAAAAATGAATGAATAAAAAACAAAGGCCCCAAAAAATAACGACCCTTGAGAAACACGAGAGGAGAAAGAGAAAAAAAAAAACAGGGTTTTAACTGGAGTAAAATCACTGAAGAAAGTTGAGGCATAAAAGATTTTAAAAGTGAGTCTCTCAAGTTACTTCATCCTTTATTCTCCATTTCTTCGGAGACGGAGAAGGAGGCAGCGGCACAGTAGTATATATACTTTACTTTTATGGCCAGCCCTGTTTTAAGATTTTTTATTCTCTAATTTCCATTTTCTTTCGAAGTTTACCGACGCTATTTCAGTTTAACTAGATCACAGAGTTTCCCGAGTCATGCATGCAGAGAGAGAGAGAGAGAGAGAGAGAGAGAGAGAGAGAGAGAGAGAGAGAGAGAGAGAGAGAGAGAGAATTGTATACCCTACCTGGGAAATTGTCAAAGCCCAATGCGGGACTCATGTGTCAAAGGTTAAATGGATGAAAAAGGATAAAAAAAAAAAGTGATTGATGTCAATACTTTCTTCATCTCCAATTCCGATACGTCTCTCGTCACCTGTAGATGAATTTATACACAAACAAATATACAAATAATAATATTATATATATATATATATATATATATATATATATATATATATATACTATATATATATATATATATATATATGTATATATATATATATATATATATATATATATATATTATATATATATATATATATAAAATGTCGGTGGAATTTCACATGTGATGACATTTCCACTCAGTTCCGCAATGAAGGCAGTGAAAAATCCAGAAATTTGAGGTAGGTGGCGGTGAAAACGTGGCGTTTTGGAGAATTCCGGAGACTCGTTTGAGAGATATGAGGGCATCAATATGAAGCAGATTAGGAAAAATAACCATAAATACACATTCCCCTTAAACAACCATTTTCCTTGGGGGCGGATCTGCCACTGATTGAAATTCATGAGGAAGTTTACCACAATTTGTTCCAACGTCA
This sequence comes from Macrobrachium nipponense, assembly GCF_015104395.2. Classification (NCBI taxonomy): domain Eukaryota; kingdom Metazoa; phylum Arthropoda; class Malacostraca; order Decapoda; family Palaemonidae; genus Macrobrachium; species Macrobrachium nipponense. The sequence continues at coordinate 1,383,268 of NC_087211.1, read as the reverse complement.
GATAGCAAGAATTGGCTTTGATATATGGAACCGTCTCCCTTCAGAGGATGTCTTGCAATTGGAACTTCTTCAGAAGTTCTAGCAAAGATGCCATACATTACTACCCTCATGCAATTCTCTTTGCATTTCAATACTTTCCTTATATTTTCATCGATTCATTAGTTGGTTTATTTTTGTTTTGTTTTTCGATATCTTCTTTCTGTATTTCCCTTTACCTTCTGTTACTTCTTTCTAATGAACACCATAATACTCTTTGGAAGCTTCAATTTCAGGTCAATAATGTCTCCTTTGATTTGCTTGTTCCATATGAATAGGGTTCGTTTTCTGAATAATAATAATAATAATAATATAATAATATAATAATAATAATAATAATAATTCAGGCTGTCAATCCAAGCGTCTAGGGTAATTTCGACCATTCCTCGTTTAAGACAGTAAAAAGAGGCAGTTAAGAGTGGTTGGACAGCAAAATAGAGATCCAGAAAATAAAAGAGGTAGGGCAAGGATCTAAAGGTGGAATCAGTCGAAAATCTCCTCAGTCGTGCTAATAAGTAATAGTTAAAGAAGCTAGACAGTCAAGCTGATGAAAGATAAAATAATGGGGGGCAGCTTGGGGTCTACAGTGCACTATCTGAGGTGCACTGACGACTGTACTACTCTTCATTAGGTCCAGTAATTGAGAGGAAGGAAACGAATGAAGGGAAAACTAAGGTAAAATCACCTTCTGTGGAAGGTTCATGACCTGAGCTGTTGACTTTTCTACCCTTTTATTCATCCATCAAATATGAAGGAAATGTCAACCATTATCCATTTCTTCTTTTTCCCTTTTTCATTTACCGCACCTCGCGCTTTGCTAGGTACCTTGTTGGGAAAGTGAGATCTGTTTGTTGACAGTTGGCCACCTGCCACGGACACTTGTCTATGACAAAAAGAATCTGCGAGCCAGAGATGCTTTGCGAAAAAGTTTCAAGCTCCCATAAAGAGACGACAAGAAATCCCCTCACATCAAGAAATGATATGAAAATGATTTAAGTGATATGAACTGAAAAGATTAAATGCATCAGTGAGCTTGGATGTATTCAAACTTTTATTTAAATTCTGTCCCGTTTTATCTCCTGACATTTGGACCTCCGGGGATTTGTGCAATCTCCGTTTTTATGAAAAGGTCGACTTAGAACTTTTCTGCTTTTCTCCCGTTTATTACTGACATTCCAGAGTTTGGCAAACGCTCTGGAAGAAGTTCTAACTTGTTATCTGTCCTTTTGTGGTATTTATTTTACTCAGCTCTTATGTCAGCTGTTGTCGTATACATCAGTATCTGTTCCTATCATTGTATTTACATTTTTGCTTTAGTGGGCCATATTGTTTCCTATCTAGGCCACTTCTCTTCCCAGGAATTCTAAAGTTAACGAATCTACCTTCCAACTCTTCTGTTGAGGAAATAGTGTCTGCTGCTTCAATCATACTCCCATAGGAATTGACATCTCTACAAGTTGTGTAAATATCATGATTTAAACAAATAAACTGCATTTGTAAAGACTGCCTAAAACTAGAACAGAGGTATGTGGTTATAATGTATTCCTATTTAATTTAATTAAATTGTGATAATATGAAATGTAACATTCCCAGCTGCTGATGGAGGGCCTTTCTTGTGGTGATAATTGATTGCATTTTCGTTCTGCCGCTTTGCAAATCTCAGCGAAGGAATTGACACTGGTTTTATTCTTTCACTGGCTTTTTATTCCTTTTATCGCCATTTTTTCACTTCGTCTCCAACGTAATTCTCTCTCTCTCTCTCTCTCTCTCTCTCTCTCTCTCTCTCTCTCTCTCTCTCTCTCATATATATATATATATATATATATATATATATATATATATATATATATATATATATATGTGTATATATATATATATATATATATATATATATATATATATATATATATATATATATATATATATATATATATATATATATACTATATATATATATATATATATATATATATATATATATATTTATATATATATATATATATATATATATATATATATATATATATATATATATATATATATATATATATATATATATATATATCAGCCTTACTTCAGTATAGCCTTGGATACTAAAACTCACACTCACACGCAAACACACACACACACACCAGCCGAATACCAGAATAATGAATGAATGACCTAGAACCTCTCTTCTCATTATATTCAGGTGAAATCCCCTTTGGGATTATGACTGAACTCTGCCCCGATTCCCTTCTCTGCTGCATTAAATAGTACTTCTCTCATTCATCAGGATTTAATAGTATCCACGTTCACAGTTCTTGGGATCACCTTCTAATAATGTGAGCCAAAATTAATCTATTAGAATATATATAGATATATTGTATATAACATACATATATATATATATATATATATATATATATAATATATATATATATATATATATATATATATATATATATATGTGCGTATATAAATATAGATTTTATAAATATATATAATATATATTTACATAGATAGAGAGAGAGAGAGAGAGAGAGAGAGAGAGAGAGAGAGAGAGAGAGAGTTCCGAAACAGACGAATTATAAAAAAGGACAAAAGAAGAAATAAAACGAGAGTAAACGAAAAAAAAATCGTTGAGATTTGCAATCAATTTTCGCCACAAGAAAGACCCTCCATCAACGTGGACCCAGAGCGCATATGCATAAGCCATTTATTCTCGGGCCAAGCATACACTTACGCTAATCAGCCTTCACTTTCTAAACCCCACGAGAGAGAGAGAGAGAGAGAGATCCAGGCTTTGGTGCAGACGATACATAGCTTGTATCCATCTGCCTGTCTCTTAAATTCGGGACACAAGACCAGGAGATCCTTCCTTAGTGCCTCATGTCATGTTCTCTTGCTTCAGTTGCGATAAAGGGGATTAGACCTTCTGGTATCGAAGTATTTCCATTGCTTCAGGATAGAGGAAATATCTTAAAGCACCACATTTCTTCAGTTGTTCATGTCTGCAGTTTGGAATATTATGCATGACGTTAATACCAGGTGATGAATAGTTGAATTTAAAATTAGTTCTGGCTGCAGAATAGTCCACTTGCAGACTGAGAAGAACGAGATTCAGCAACGCGACACAAATATAATGAAATAACGTTCACATAAATTATGTAGCGTCGCATCAACATCCCCGATAATACATATTTAATCAGTCCCTGTAAACCACATCATTATAACAGAACGCTACAATGGTTCAGGACACCTGGGGGAGAGGGGGGGGTGTTTCCTTGGCTTTAGTGGACGGGTAAGGAGCGAAAGAAAACGTCGTATATATCAGTTCCAGGTCTAACGACCACTCGTGTAGTCTTCTTCTTCCCTCTCATTTCAGGAAGAAACTTCCCTCCAGCGCTTCAAATAGGACTTGTAAGGTTCCAAATATTACTATTATATGAAACCCAAGACGCTGTTGATGAAGAGAAACGAAACAAGATTTGAATCTGGCTCGGGAACTTCGGCCGTTCAGGTCACATAAACTCCACGGAGTTCCAACAATGGAATGGACACGTCTTCAGGGGGGGTTAAATTCGAGCCGGCAGCGCCAAAGTCTCCTACTAATAATCAAATGCTTCTTAGGTATACTGGATACATAAACACTACAGATGTTTGTTTTCCTTAATATATACATATGTATGTGTGTGTATATATATGCACATGTATATTATAATGTATGTATGTTATAATATAGTATATATATATATATATTATATATATATATATATATATATATATATATATATGATTATAATCACTTTAGCACGTGATTCGTTTATCACACATATCCGCAGGTGAAAAATAATAAACAGGGTGTAGGTCCTGACCGGTTTCGGCTTTATTTTCAAGCCATTGACAAAGGACTGATATATAGTATTAGAATTCACAAGTAAATATACTACAGAGACAGTACTGACGAACATACACACAACCGTTTGAGACTGCAGATCCACCCGCAGGTAGGTGTCAAGATACTTGTGGCTTTCAAAATCATTTGCTAAAATTTACAACAAATTCTCAAGGGCTGTCCACACCAGACAGGTGTCAGGGAGGCGGGGTTGGACATCTCATTACCACTACTGCCCCCTTTACTGCGTTTACAAATATAATAATCCTAGTTCCGTACATTTCTAATGCCTACCTTAAAAATTTTCATACATTTACAAATTTCTTTTGATATTAAAGGATCAAGTTTATACATTCCTTGACTGATGTTCATATTATTATTGTAACTTTGTTTTATAAACTAGATTCAATGATATTCCTTTCCATTGCATTATTAGAACACACAAGCTTCTTTGCCCCTTCCCTTTTTTGCCAGGCTAAATCAATTAGTACCATCAATTAAATTTACTCTGGAAAAAGAAAAAGATGAATGCCTACCCTTTTTGGACGTCCTCATACGGAGAAATAGTAGTGGGTTTAAGTATAGTGTTTACAGAAAACCTACTAATATTTCTTCCTATGTACATTTCTATTCTGGACAAAACAATAAGGTAAAAAGATCAGTGTTTGCATCTATGTTTTTAAGAGCACTACGGGTATGTAGCCCAGAATATATAGATGAGGAGATGGATAAGATTCGGAATACAGGCAAGAAAGAAATTGAAATATCCAGATATTGTACTAAACAATGCATTAGAGAAGCGGCAAAAAAGACCATGTATAAAAAATAAAAAAGAACCTTACAACAACAAAAATTTGCTTGTACTACCTTATAATAATAATAAGAAAGATATCCCACATCTCCTAAAGAATTTTGGTGTTGATGTAGTTTTTAAAAAGCAATAAAACAATGACACAAAAACCAGGTACTTATTAAGAACTCCCCGACAATGTTAAGGATGTGTATATAAAATTCCGTGTAAGTCTTGTGACAACTTTTATATTGGTCAAGCGGGGAAAGCACTGGAAAAAAGAATAGAACAACATAAACAATGTGTGAGATATGCACAGGGAAATAGTGGTATATTTGTACATGTTAGTGAGAACAAATCATGCTATTAACTGGGAAGGGGGCAAAAAGCTTGTATGTTCTATTAATGCAATGGAAAGGAATATCATTGAATCTATGTTTTATAAAAGAAAGTTACAACAATAATATGAACATCAGTCAAGGAATGTATAAAAACTTGGATCCTTTAATATCAAAAGAAATTTGTAAACTGTTTTAAAAAATTTTAAGGTAGGCACTGGAAATGTACGGAACTAGGATTATTATATTTATAAACACAGTAGGGGGCAAGTAGTGGTAAAAAGATGTCCAACCCCGCCTCCCTGACACCTGTCAGGTGTGGACTGGTTATCTGTTGGGTACGCTAATAGTATCCCTTGAAAATTTAATGTAAATTTTAGCCAAATGATTTTTGAAAGCCACTCCTACCTTGACACCTGCCTGTGGGTGGATCTGCAGTCTCAAACGGTTGTGTGTATGCTCGTCAGTACTGTCTCTGTAGTATATATACTTGTGAATTCTATTAATATGTATCAGCCCTTTGTCAATAGCTTGAAAATAAAGCCGAAACCGGTCAGGACCTACACCCTGTCTATTATTTTTCAACTGTGGATATGTGATATATATATATATATATATATATATATATATATATATATATATATTATATATATATATATATATAAATATGTGTGTGTGTGTATGTATATATATATATATATATATATAGATATTGTGTGTGTATATATATATATATATATATATATTATATATATATATATGATATATATATATATATATATATATATATATCTGTATATACATAATATACACTTAATTTTTTACCATTTTTTTAACCAAAATGTAAACAAGTTCTGTAACCCTTGATTTAGAAACGAAACTAACGCTACGTAAAGCATTATCAGGATTAGCCTTAATGCCAGACAAGATAATAATAATAATAATAATAATAATAATAATAATAATAATAATAATAATAATAATAATAATATTTCCCTGTCAGGAAGTTAAACACCTGACACTCATTCAGAGAAATTTGGAGCGAACTAATAACAATTAGTGTCGGTGGTAATCATACGATGATTAACATTGATGTTAGAGTCATAATCATCACTTTTTGTCTTTTTTTAAGCTTTTTTTGGTCAACTTGTAAAGGGCTGTAAACCTCATTTCTTTTTTCATGTAGGTAATGATTTTATCGCCTATAAATTGCAATGCGCTCAGTTACATACAAGCATCTACCTTATTCCCGAGATCTTTACAAGGTTCGTTGGGTTCATATTCCTTAACTTGAAGCACTTATCAGTAGAGGGAGATTCGGGGTTTAATGTACTTCCAGAAAGCGTAGAGAGTAAAATATATTTCAGCTTCTTACTCCGAGTTCCTAACTTCGACACTGATCTTTTATCACCAACATACCTATTGCAACAACTGAAGCAGTAGTATTGTAAGCAAAAGACTTTGAATATATAAAATGGAGCCGCCTAAAAGTTAAATCCACTTTACGGAAATATTCGTTCGTATTTACATAAACAATTTTGGAAAATCGAAGTTCTTCAGCCAAGTTCGGGAAGAGGTATGAATTCTATCAGGGATCACATAAAATATATTTTCATCATTGAATAGTCAAGTGTTTTTTAACAGCATTCCTACAGATATTTTAGCATAATCCACAATTCCCTGATCTAATTTTACGGAGGAATTTTTTCACTTTCAACTTGAAAGCATTTAGGTTAAACATAAAACTATTAAGAGAAGTCCAAAATAGCAAAGACAGAAAAGGTCTAAAACTAAAAGTTTAATTAAACTTTTATTTCACTCGAGAGACGACAACAACAACAACAACAACAACAGCAACAAAAACGATTCGAGACTTCTATAATGAAATGCTTTCAATGCCAACTTTTTTTTCTTTTAGTTTGGGTAATTTATGCACGCCGAAAAAAAGGTAAATCTTTTTATTTGTTTTTTGTTTTGGGATACACCAGCAAATCACAGATTCGTCCAGGCCAGATTTTATGCCTAAGAAAAAAAAGGTAAAACAAAATAAGCAGCATTTTATAACAGGCTCTGCTCTCAGAGCTGCGGGGTCAAACTGAAATTACAAGTAGACAAGGAAGTATTATATATATATATATATATATATATATATATATATATATATATATATATATATATATATATATATATATATATATATATATAAAACTATGCCTAAAAGTTTCTATCTACTTAATTATCTATCTATCTAATCTCTGTCTATAGACTCAAAACACATTTTTTGTCGAACACAATTTTATTCTTGCCAATTTATTAACCAATCTGTCTATAGACTGAACAAAACATCTTTTAAAGAACACCACTTTATTCTTGACAACTTTATCAACCAATCCTGCTTATGGTGGAAAAGAGCAGCTCTAGAAAATAGCAGCCCAGGAAAGTAGCAACTCTAGAAATTGGCAACTCTAGAAAACAGCAACCCTACAAAACTACAATGCTAGAAAATAGCTTCTCTAGAAAATAATGTAATCCCTCAAGACAATGGCAACTCCAAAAAATACCAACTCTGCAAATGAGCAACGCAAGAAAAAGGAAACTCTCCCGAACAATTCAAGAAAATGACAACTCCAGAAAAAGGCGACTTTATGAAAGAGCACCTCTAGAAAACAACGCTCTACAAAATACCGACGCTAGAAAATAGTAACTCAAGAAGCGAGCAACTATGAAATAGAACCTCTACAAAAAAGCAAATGTTAAAAATAGTGACTCGATAATAGAGCAACCCTAGAAAATAGCAACTTTAAAAAATAACACCCTAGAAAACAACTCAAGAAAAGAGCAACTCTGTAAAAGAGCTACTCTAGAAAATAAAAAACTTCACATGAAAGCCACTCCAGAAACCATCAACTCTGTAAAACAGCACCTCAAGAAAAGAGCAACTCTGATAATGACAACCCAAAAAATGCAATAAATACTAAGGGAAGTAAACATCAAATCGTGACTATCATTTCTTTCTCCATCTCGTATTATAATAATAATAATATAAGAGGAGGACTGCTCTGAGAGGACTGGGCCCATCTGCATTCTGTGTTAGCAATCTCACGAATGCATCAGGATCGCCCATCAAATTCCAATTAAGGCTACGGTTAAGAGGATAATGTTAATTGTGTTGGATATATTATATTGCCTGGCCTTCCTCGTACGAAAGGGGGAAACAATGAAATGCAGGAGATAAAGGGAAGGGGCGAATGAGATGACTCGTACTTTGCTGAAAAGGAGATTATAATGTAAGGAGGACGGTGCAGACATTGCAAAATGCATCAATGGGAGAATGATGAGACAATTGTAATTGTATGTGGAGAGAGGGACCTCCAAATGGCATTTCACTGAATGTGGAATGTAATATAATGGGTCACATCAGGTCGTAGGGAAAATCAGTCTCCCAAAGATGCTGTCAGAGGATTTTCATCTTCTTCAGAGGGATTTCCAGAAGTCAAACTCGGAATCCTATTTGCTTCCCAGGCCAATTAGTGTGACAGCAATCACGTGACGTTTAAATCTTGAGAACCCTGGGAAATATTTCGTGTTTTCTAGGGTTTATTTCCGCTCTTACATTTTGGGGGTGAAAAATCTAAGATTGCAATCAGTCATAATTATGAAATATATTAAAGTCACAGATATTAAATACATTAAACTCTGCAGCACAATCCGTGTCAGAATATTTAAAACAATTCACAGTTTACATACTTTCGACCACTACGAAAACCACTGTAATGCATAATAAGCTTAACAATTCAGTTTTTTCTTTTACGAGTAAAGATACGTCATTATCATTCATCTACAAAAATAAGGACGCGACTTTTTCGTTAATAATCAGTGACAATAACAATAATAATGAAACTTGAAAAAGAAATCGGATAAATTATTTTCTGTGAATCCTACAAGCTAAGAGACAGAACGACATATAACAAATGAAAGATTAATAAAACCATATTTCAAAAGGAATATAAAATAATTTTTTTTCCTTTAGCTTCTATTTGTCAGTTATCATCATACATTACTGGTTCATGAGATGAAACCTATCCACGTGGAACAAGCACACCAAAGGGGCCACTGACTTGAAATTCAAACTTCCAAAGAATGATGGTTTCAACCTCCCACCGCAGACCCCACACTACGGCAGTAACTGATCGTGATACAGTGCCAGTGATTCTTCATCGTCCTGAGGGAGGCGCAAACCCGCGACATCTGAGTGGCACTCCACGACGCTAACCACCATACAGCGGACCGGTAGTGTTAGCAGATAACGAAAATTACGACGCAAAAAAAAAGAAAAAAAAAAAAACTTATGGAGAAACATTAAATCAGAGTCCTAAATATTCATTTGTTAATATTTCCCTTGAAATTTAAACATGTTATATATTTATTGTACGAGATTTGAATCTCAGAAAAATTTTAAACTTTCTGTCCATAGAAGGTAATATATATTCCCCGCGACTCGCATTGATTCAGGTGAAAAGTTTTTTCATGCAGAAGAGAGAGAGAGAGAGAGAGAGAGAGAGAGAGAGAGAGAGAAAATCCCATCCCCAAACTGGGCGAAAGAGAGAACAGTAAGATAAGAAAGGGCCGGAGGAGAGTCCCATTGGAGGCAGCGCCAGCAGAGAAAGCTTTTTTCAGGTCAGTTCAATATTGAAAATATGAATCAATATCTCAACGGACTCTCCCCGATAAAAAAAAAAAAAGTCATCGGAGCAAAATCCATTGGAGTAAACATATATTTTTCGCCGCAGTCCATCGGTTGAAATACCGAAAATCGTTGAAGCTCAACCTACACCCGCCCTCCCCCTTACCCCAAACCCTTCCCCCCTCACCCGGGCCATTCCTCGATTCCAATGGTCCTCGTAGCTCTGAGGAAACGGCTCGCAGACTGAGGGACCAGGAATCAGCTTTCGATTTCTTTTCCGGAGACCAGGGACGAGATGAACGCATTCCACTGTTTCCTTGTTGCCCTAAGCAGTGTATTTGGTTGGTACTTGACGATTGCAATTGAGAGAGAGAGAGAGAGAGAGAGAGAGAGAAAGAGAGAGAGAGAGAGAGAGAAGAGAGAAGACACAGATCACTAGATATTCCACCAAAACGGGCTGGCTTCAAAGAGCCAACAGACACCTCGTTAGATGCGACCATTCATAAGGTATTGACCTTTTTTCACCGTCCTGAACCGTACCTTCTCGAGGTCAGGTCGGCAACATGACCTCGTTCTGACACTCTGAATGCGGGTTCGAATCCTGCTACTGGACACTGGAATTACTTCATATTCCTGCATTGGGATCTAAGGCTTTATAGTGACAAGCGAATCATAAAAAGTGTGAAGAAGAATTCGTGAGGTGAAGAGGGCAATGCTTCCATTGCAATTACACTTGCATTTGGTTTGAACAAAGTGACTAGTCAGATTCTATATATATATATATATATATATATATATATATATATATATATATATATATATATATATATATATATATATTATATATATATATATTATATACAAGATAGGAACAGATGAAAACAGACAGAGAAAGATAGGAGGGTAGACAGACAGCGAAAAACGATAGTAAGGTACGTAGACAGATAGAGAGTGATAAATAGAAAGAATGGGAGGTAAACAGACACTGAGACTGACAGATGAAAAGATAGTAAAACAGACAGACAGAAGCATCGTATTCCATCCACTGAAAATGAAGTACAAAGTCACGTTGGGTCAGCTAAAACAAAGGGGCTTTCGAGGGAGAAATCCTTGTTTGCATAATTAAGAGCGAGCAGGAGGCGGAAATATCGCGCCATTTTATGGTACTTTCTGTTGCGCCATTGACTGAATGCAAGCGGAAGGTGCAAGGTATCGTTCTCCAGCTCTTCACATACAGACTGCAAGTAAACAGTTCTGTTTTCTGTGTATCTGGCTGGTTGTCTGTTTCTATGGGCCCTTTCTTAATGTCCCTGTCTGTATGTCTGTTTCTATGGCACACCCCCTCTGTCTTCCTGTCTGTCTGTCTAGCACTAATACCTGCACGGATGAAGCGATATGGCTGCATAGATACCGGAATATTTATGGTCACGTGATTCGTTTTGAAAATCTTGACAGTTCTTCAGCAACATGGCGAAGTAGTGAATCCATCATCAAGGGCCTCACCCAGTAACATTAGGTGCATTTAAAAAAAATAAAAAAATAAATAAATAATTACATTCAAACAGAAGCATCTACGAGAGTGTTGTGTTGACTGTAATCATGAGGATAACTAAAACTTGCTTTGTGGGTGTGTTCCAATGCATTGTCCGTGAATGCACGTTAAGTCAGCCCAAACATTTATTTTGGAGAGAAGCCTCCAAATCTCATTCGGAAATGTCAACATCGGATGAAAAACATTGATAAATCACTGGGTAAAGATGACTGTAGGAAGCAAATGGAAATGGAAACACAAAGAATTAAGTTTCTTTGTTGAGGTGGAAACTATGAATCAAACTTTGATTATAATATGAATATTTAAAAAAAAATTAAAAGTCAAATGAGGTGGTCTGTTGAGAGAATAATACTTTGCTTAAATCAGTCATCTTTAATGTCATTGAAAAACTAAAATCTCCAATAATTTATAGGATTAAATTAACTAAGCAGATTCAACGCTATGAAAACACCGAACTGGTACATTTTGTTTTCACAGAATGATAGTCCCGTCCGTTATGCGGGCGTGTAAGTAAGTGTGTACTTGCTCTAATGTGAGTGAATAAATCTTTTTAAATATACCTTCGTGCACTTTGTGTTTGAGCGCTTTCAAAAAATGCGCCGCATCTGCCTGATAATTGAATGCAAATCCTTCTGTTGAGCTGACAACGGAAATGGGAGCATTAGCTCTATGGGATAAAATAAAATAAAAAGAGATGTCCATCAGTTAATTCAAACACAAAACCCAATACAACTCTTCGTCGCTGCGGGATTTCAAATACTAATTCATGAATATCTTTGTTGTGGCTTTAATGCATTTATCCCCATTGCTATGACACAAAAAATTGAAAATACCCTCCCTGTTTTGACAAATGAAAGGTTCCTGATTTTTCTTTTTCAGTTTTCGCTTTTCAGATTTGGAAATTCCATTTTCGATCGGATTACGCTCTTTTTATTTTTTTTAGGAATAAGGATGCCATACACACACACACACACACACACACACACACATATATATATGTATATATATATATATATATATATATATAAATAGATATAAATATATATATATATATATATATATATATATATATATATATATATATATATATATATATATATATATATATATACTGTATGTATGTCTGTTTTATTTAGAAGAGAGCGAGAGAGAGAGAGAAGAAGAGGAGAGAAGAGAGAGAGAAGCGGAGCAGGTTACTGGAATTAGTTTGGTAGAAAAGCCGAGAGAACCTTGTATACAGCCTCCAGCTGAATCAATTTTCAATCTAAAAAATGAGCTCCTTCAAAGGCTTCCTTCCAATTACTGACTTGTGAAATCGTGCATTTAAAAAACCTTTTTTTTTAATATAAAGAAAACAGCGTAGCCTAACTTGAGATTATTACCAGAGAAGACCACGCCCCCTTATTTTCTAATCTTGGGAACTGGATGAAGGCTCCTTGAAAGGCAAGAAGGAGATTGTGTAGGAATCGTAGGACGAAGGGAAAAGTCCTCGCTGATAAGTTTCAGGCTGACGCCTTCATAAAGTTTCTGTCGGGATGAAGAAGAACAGAGCGATGCTTTACAGCTGTTTCTTTTGGTAGGGAAAATTAGATATAATTTATGTACATCGTTACATATATTCATAATATATATGTGCGTGTGCACTCAGTAATTAAACTGTTTGTTTTTTTATGTTGTCTAAGTCTCACAGACTGCACTTAATTTATTCATTTCTCTTGCGTCAAAGTTAAAATTTCATCAGAGCAGAAATTGATTTTAAAAATATTGTTGGCAATGCATTCACTGATATGGCTGTTCTTTATTGCAACGATTGGCCTTCTTACAACTGCAAATCAGCATCCCTGACCATCTACAAAGAATCAATAAAGTCATGGCACAAGATGACACAGGAGTAAAGCAAGATAATCTACTTTCCATTCTACCATTAGTGCACAGGAACATAAAAAATACCTCTTGTTAAAAGACAACCAATTTTCGAAAATATCTGCTTTAAATAATATGTTTCACACAATTAAGTTTAAATATCACTTGTCCATAAAGTGAGTCAGATGCAATGCGTTAAGACCGTAAAAAATTATATCTGAATTTTAATGATTTATTTATATATTTATCTCTCTCTCTCTCTCTCTCTCTCTCTCTCTCTCTCTCTCTCTCTCTCTCTCTCTCTCTCTCTCTTCTGACACGCGTAAAGTGGAGTAATATAAGTTTCAGATGACTTACCATTTCTCTCTCTCATCCATATCATGAAATACGTAGTGGACAAAAAATAACTTTTTTATGATTTATTCATTTCAGTATATTCTTAATAATAATATCATTCTCTCTCTCTCTCTCTCTCTCTCTCTCTCTCTCTCTCTCTCTCTCTCTCTCTCTCTCTCTTTATCCCCAAATGCGCAGAGCGGACAGCGCAAATCCGGTTAGTCGAAGATATTAAATGTTGCTTCGCAATTTCTCCCTCGAAATAAGAAAATTCTCTGAATCTTCCTTATTGAGATAAGAATTTCTCTGCATATTTTTGAAAAGGAATTTCTTGTGGAAAAATGGACACCAGATTAAACTTTCTCCCATTCGGACTTTTTTTAAGCTCCAAAGAAAAGACTTCCGACGAAAAAGATAAAGAAAGAAAAATGGTCAATGACATGAATTGTCACGTGTCTCTCTCTCTCTCTCTCTCTCTCTCTCTCTCTCTCTCTCTCTCTCTCTCTCTCTCTCTCTGTGACGGGAAAGTGCGATCAATTCTGCTGCATCTTCTGCGTTCTAAGACCGCAAACCTCCACCAAGTTCTTATCCCAAGAAAAAAAAGTTACATTTCCATCTCCCCTGAAGCCTCAAAGCAGTCGCACAATGAAACAATTGTTTAGTGAGGGTTAAGGAAAGTCAGATGGAAGAAAGAGAATATGAACGGAGGTTCAGTAAAATGGATGAAAATGGTTGCAGCTAGTGTCAAAAGACTTTAAGTAATACCTACACCGCAGGGCATGAGGTCCACTGACGGCACTACCCTTCCTACCTAAGGGGTAATCATATGTTACCTGTCAATCAATTCATCTCTGGGCACAGATTTCTCTCTGACTCTTCTTAGTGATCTTCTCCTTTGCTATGAAACAATTGATGTCTCTATGTCCTTATTACCTTCAGGCAGAGGTCGATAGAAAGAAGCCGAGATTCCTCGAAGCAAAATCTCCCACCTTTCAGAAACCGATCACCTCGCAATTTCAGGGCAGCCATCTTTGGCACAGTGCCAGCATTCTCGGAAAGGTGTCATGAAAATCCTCCCGCCCCAAGGTTTTTTCACCTAATCTTCCTGAAAGCCACTGAAAAAAAGAAAGCATCGAGAAAAAAAAGCCCCATTGTCTAGGTACCAAATCGAGAGATGTTTTTGCATCAGAAGAACGAAAAACCCAACCAGAACTTTCCATAGATTGTTCTTCGTTTTTCAAATGATTTGACCTGTACTTCTTTTTTCTTACCATTTTACAGCAGACGATCGTTTTCCATCCTCCATTTGTATGCATAACTCTTGCAGGACCAGACGTGTTCCCAGGTCTCTGTCCTTTGACCCAAAGGTGGAGCTGTCTGGAATGAGAATGACATTAATGTTAACAAGACAGGATGGGGGAAATGTGTTATGCAGTTGTTTGCTTTCTCTGCGACAAAACCTGACGTCTAAAACAAATTAAGGAGGAAAGGTTAAATGAAAAGAGAAAAAACATCTATATAGTGTATGGAAAATTTCTCTACACCTTTATGAAATGAAACACGCTTACACCTCTCTCTCTCTCTCCTCTCTCTCTCTCGCTCTCTCTCTCGTCTCTCTCTCTCTCTCTCTATATATATATATATATATATATATATATATATATCTAGATATAGATATAGATATAGATATATATATATATATATATATATATATATATATATATATATATATATATATAGAGAGAGAGAGAGAGAGAGAGAGAGAGAGAGAGAGAGAGTGGTGTAAGCGTGTTTCATTTCATAGAGTTGTGGAGAAATTTTTCATACATTTTCCTTATTCCCCTCCCAGAATGTAACAGCCTAATTAACATAAGTCCTATGGTGCCACCTAAGGTCGTTCTGCTCTACAGTTTTGTAATTGCAAATCGTCCCCTATTTGAATGAGAGGCGCCCTCGTTTGAAAGAGGAATAATTCTTCTTCTTCTTCCGCCTCTTTCCGGGGCCGTTTCATTCATTTGCATAATCTCGGTCACAACCGGAGGAGGAGGAGGAGCTCTTGTGAATACGCGTCACCCACCTGAATGAATCATTCATGTTCCGGGTTGACGAACACCCTGTTTATCGGGAATGTTTAAGGAGGGAAATTCGTCGACTTTTTGTCAGCTTCAAACGCTCTTATCTCACATTCTTTTAAAGATAGGGATTATTCAAATATGAATCGGAATTGCTGTATAAAATTTAGGCCAAAAGCCAAGCGCTGGGAACTTCGAAGTCATTCAGCGCTGGAAGGGAAATTGAGGGAAAAATGTTTGAGAGGTGTAACAGGAGGAAAACGTCGAAGGTGCACTAAGAAACAATAGTCAGAGAGAGAGAGAGAGAGAGAGTGCGAAGTCAGATTGAAGGAAAAGAATATGAAAGGAAGTACAATAAAAGGAATGAAAGGGGTTATAGGTAGAGGTCACTGGGACGCTGCAAAGAACCTTAAATAATGCCTACAGTGCACTGCATGAGGTGCACTGACAGCTCTACTCCCCTACAGGGCACAACACTTACAGACGATAATAAAAATTATGACAATAACTAATCATGACAAATGCAACGTTTAATTTGGATAAAAATTACTAAAATAAAAAATAAGAGAAATGATAATGGCCACCATACACCAAATACTCATCAGAAAAAAATTCTCATCTGTAAAAATACTGATCATATTATTCGGATTATTCTTCTAATAATATTTCCCTATTCAATTCGAGCGTCACACTCTATGGCCAACAGGAAAGTCTCCTCATTGAAATTCAGGTAGATTTATCGAGGAAATTTAATATGCAAACGAATCTTAATTAGTGCAATATTAATTTTCCATTTTAACCTCGGAAACATTCCTCTAGAAATATTTCCCCATTAAAGTTGTGTCAAACTGTACGGCCGATTATAGTGTCCTCAATGGAATCTGAGTGGATTTGTCCAAGATATTTGATATGCAGATGAACCCCAAATTCGTCCATTCATTTTTAACCTCATGAAAGGCGACATAATAGCCATCTTTTGTCCACTTGTTAGGAAGGTGAATAATTAAAGATAATATAGAAAGAGAGAGAGAGAGAGAGAGAGAGAGAGAGAGAGAGAGAGAGAGAGAGAGAGAGAGAGAGAGAAAGCTAAGTCTCCTGAGAAGCAAAGCGAATGATGGGATGGAGGAAATAGAAGTCAACAGACAACAAATGAAACAGAAAGCAGAAGAGCGGTCGATTCTTCTATTCCGACAGACAACAGAGTGAAACTGTAAATTACATCATACCTAAGCAGACATTGAGTTACACAGGCATAGAAGAATATCTCTCTCTCTCTCTCTCTCTCTCTCTCTCTCTCTCTCTCTCTCTCTCTCTCTCTCTCTCTCTATATATATATATATATATATATATATATATATATATATATATATATATATATATATATATATATACTATATATATATATATATACATAACTAAAATTAATGTTTAATACCTCTGCCATTAGGAAAAGAAACAAAATAAAAAAAAAAAATTAAACAACAGATAAAAACATAAAAAATATGATATTTCCATTTGACTACCTACTGAAGTCCTATAAATTCATGAGCGTCTACTGCCGTCAACAAACGTCCACCGCAACGTTCAGGAACAACCAGGATGTTTACCCCTATGTTTAACCGAATATTTACCTTTCGACTTCCATGAGAAAAAAAAAGGAGTCATATTCAGAGGTTTTGGATGAATTCAACGACATCAAATCGACGCGAATCCCATTCCCGGCTTCTCGCACATCGCCTCAATAGTCGGTGTTTGTTCGTTGAGTTCGATTCCGCCCACTAGAATTGATGTTGGGAGTCGCGTCGAGTGCTACCGAAGAAGATACTAGCTCCTGGAGGCTATTGGAAACCCATTTCCCCGTGATATACTCCCGGCTGAATTGTCTGGAACACGCGCCCGGGAAGGAAATAGAATGTCCCTCCTCCGACGGGTTAGACAATAAGTTTGATAGGAAACCGAAGCTTCTTATAGCTCACAAAGAGATGTCTCGCAAAATAAAGGATAATCTCTTGTTAATCGTTATAATTACGAAACAGAATTTTGATTCTACTATATTTCCTATTTCCAATTACGATTATCAAATGTGGTTATAATGGAATGAAACGTTACGGGTCTCTGTCTGTTTGTCTGTGCACAAACACACATGCATTATAAATATATACAAAGATATATATATATATATATATATATATATATATATATATATATATATATATATAATATATATATATATATATATATGATATATTGGTTGTGATGCCTGAGCCCCTCACCTCCATTAAGTATGTAAATTTTTCTCCCCTTCTGGAATGAAATTACCTTTTAATTTTCATTCCTGGAAAAAAGAAACATTGGAATCATGAACGACAGATGAGAATTCAATAAATATTCTTTTGAGTTTCCCTTTGAACAGAATCGAATACATTCTTTTTGTCTCTATTTTTGCTTTAAATTTTTCTCACTGAGCAAAAGTAATCAGAGGAGAATTGCAATCGAGGGTGAATCCTCAATGTGGAAGAACAAAGGATAAATAAAATGTTGCCGAAAGCTTTGTCTGGACATCTCTGTCTGTGGAAGCAACAGATGAAATGTGGCTTCCCTGGAAATGCAGATTGTTGCCTGAGACTGACCATCGGAATTCTTTCTGGAGGACATTCCCAATTTATGTGGCCTTTGTTTTCTACGTTGGGAGACAAAAAGACTACAACCGGTTACAAGCATGTTCCTTTATGATATTTCTTTAGTAAAAGCTGCAGTCCATAAAAGTATGAAATTGCCCAGGTTATCGTTTGCAGCACATTTCTAATCAAACATTTTCTTTCAGTTTTGCTTCACAAATCACTGAATGTAGGACGAACTGATTATGATCGATTCTGATTATGAATCGCAATGAGGAAATCCAGTCCTTGGAACAATTAATATTAAAATGCTTTTGAGAACCTACTCCATTCTCCTTATAAAGGAGCTGTTTTATATATATTTGCAATATATATTGGGATGGAATAAAGGGTTTTGGCCCAAGGCCAAGCGCTGGCACCCATGAGGCCATTCAGCGCTGAAAGAGAAATTAGAAGAAAATCTGAAAGGTGTAACAGGAGGAAAACCTCAAAGCAGTTGCTCTATGAAACAATTGTTACGATAGGGTGGAAAGTAAGATGGAAGAAAGAGAATTATATATATATATATATATATATATATATATATATATATTATATATAATATATATTATTCTGAACTTCTCGTTCACTCCTAGAAAATGCAGTTTAACCCTGAAAAAATTGGCCTTGAATGGAGGAACGAGAGATCACAACAAAGTGAGAAAAAAAAAAGACTATGGTAGAAGGCCGACATTACTGAGGAAGGAGGAATTTACATAAAAGCTGGACTTTAGTTTGAAATGCACTGTATTTACACCAATTTACAGAGGTCCAGGGACTAATAAGGTGGTTGATTGTTCGATCCACCAGAAACACGTGGCTTGGGGCAACCAGATACAGCGTTCAGAAATTTGCGCAAACAGATTGAAAATGCAAGGCTTGCTCCAAGGGTTTCCAATTTCTACCACAATCAGGCACGGTGTTTGTATGCAAAGAGATGGGACACGGGCATAAGGTGGGGGCACACAAGGGTGAACGTTACACACTAATTTCTTTCAATCAAAAGTTTAGAGAACACTCAGGGGGGGATGAAATGACTGGGAATTTACACAAAGAAAACTATTTCGTTGCTTTAATTTACTAGGGGATGTTTACTAGTATCACAAGGGGAATAACCACAGCATTGAACTAAGATGGGGGGAATGGAGAGGCTAAACAAAGGAGGGGGGGGGGGGGGGAGTTGCCTTGGAAAAATGAAAATGAAATACAGACAAAGGCAAAACAATTCCCTGGCTGAACTGGAATTTACTCTCACAGTACCTGGAAATCCTGGGCTTGGGCGTAGTCTTCTCCTTGATGCTTCTGTGCATTATGGACGTATAAAAATACTTGGGACTTCCCCAGAGGAGACAAAAGGGGAGCAGAAAGGGGTGAAGCTGTGTCTGCAGGGCGAGGTAGGGAGCTTCTGAGCGCTCCAAGCTCCAAGGTAGTTCTGAGGACGAGCCGCTGGCTTCTGCCCCTTTAAAAATTTTCTCTTAGTACGATCTGCCCTCGTCCCTGTGGGAGTTAGATTCCAACAGCCAATGGGAGAAGGATAGCTTTTCTAGAGAATGGAGGCTTTCCAGTTTGAAGGGGCAACCTGCATATAGACAAGGGTGACTGAAAC
>NC_087211.1:1337939-1357939 GCF_015104395.2 Macrobrachium nipponense | reverse complement strand
TGTCCACGCTTACCTTATGAATACTGGGGGATAATCCCCCATGTTACAGTGTGGCAGACGGTTAAGAGGGGATATAAAAGTGTTCTTTCTTTTTTTATTCCTAGGAACGCCAATGTAGAGATGGGTGGCCAGTTAGAAAATAAAAGGGGTTATGGCTTAGCGATAGTTTTCGAATGACAAAGCTTGGTGGGATTGTGGAAAATCGTTAAACTGTTTAGTTTTCAGTTACTTAGTGAGAAAAAATTAGAAAATATCTGTCTGTTAGCTGGTGCTAAAGGGAGGGAGGGAAGGATTTATTGGACTCAGCATTTTTCCCAGGGAGCCAGCCTAGAAAGCAGTGAGCGCACCCAGTAGACTTTTGCTTGTGCAATGGCGAGTGTGTTCCGAGATACCCGTGCGGGTGTTGTGTTTAATGCATATATCACTACCGCGTTTTACGAAGAATTTCGAGTTCCTTTTGGTTCCCGTTATGAGTGGTGAGATTAAAAAACTATTGTTTATCAAAGGGTATACCCAAAAAGGTTTTTGTTTTAAATATTTCAGTGAAAATTGGATTGATTCTAGAGGTCAAAAATTTTTCTTGTCTTTGCCCCATAGTGACGTGTTTTCTTTATTTGCACGTGTTTTATAATAGACGTTATTTGTCTTTGTTTTTTAAACACATAAGAATGTATTAAGGTGTATTTTCTATGCATGTGAATTGTGCTTGGATAATCATATCTGGCTTGAAGACCACACAGCGGCCACAATTTTACGGGCTCAGCACATTTCTGCAGAGAGGCGCCTTGCATTGCGAGATAGGTACTAGTGTATACCTTGGGAGGGTCCTCAGACACTGTTTCAAGGGGAGATGGGGATATTGCTGGTATGCCTCGGGCTGTTCTGCCGCTCGACTGAGGGGTTGTTCTCACGGGGGGGGGGTGGGGGGAGAAATTTTTTTTTGTGTTTTGTGCATGTTTGTGTTTGTAGGTCCATATATGTAATCTATGAAGGTTAAATCAAATCCACTTAAAATGAGATTTTTTCAGACAGCTTTGAGTCTCCACCTAAATTGCCCCTGAACAACAAACTTAAATTTAGAATCTCGCAATATATCGTGTACAACAAACAAACAAAAGCAAAAAAAAAAAAAGTGCTAGGATTCATTCCAGGAATTATCTGAAAGCAATATCATGGCTGGGCAGAGGTCAATCTACTTTATTTTTGACGGAGAATTTTAATTTATATATATATATATATATATATAATATATATATATATATATAATATATATATCTCTATATATACATATATATATATATATATATATATATATATATATATATCTATATTATATATGCTACTTTCAAAATGGCATGTTTCCCCTCTTTGAAATGTCATGTAGATTGTGTAACATTTTTTTCATATTCGTAGATAGCTTGGAATAGTGGATGTTTTTAAGATGTGTGTTCAGATTTCGCATTACGTGTTGTAAAAGAATATATGTATTAATGTAGAATGTAAAAAGAGAGAGAGTTTCTTTCTGTTCGAAACTACGAATGTTTAATTTTTATGTCAACACTTTGAGATTAGAGGGTCTGCGAGATCCGTTTGCTTTCCTAAATCTGTCAGATAGCGAGAGAATTGAGTCTTGCGTTGTTATCAAAACAAGTCAATCTTAATTGTCGCTCAGCCTCTGTTTCGATCGAGTAGAGTACATTTTTTTTTTTTTTTGTTTTTTTTAATTAACAGGACTCTTGTCTTGTACGCGTATGTCTTTGTCAAGTCCCACGTGGGAATTGCACATTTTTGTATGTGAGATTTGCATCAGATTCGAACTTTCTGGAAGCATTCGTGACAAGAACGTTTTGGGTCATCTGCCCTATCGAATTTCCGTAAAGGAAGAAAAATTCCATTCTAACTTAGGACCTCGAGGCAGTCAAATCTCTCTCTCTCTCGCTCTCTCTCTCTCTCTCTCTCTCTCTCTCTTCTCTCTCTCTCTCACTCGAAATCATTGAGATTATATTAATAATAACGTAAATTGGTCACTCGTAACTTGTGAGAATTTTTCATATTTGATATTTCTTAGAGTTTATTTAGTGTTATTTAATTTCTTTTGTGGAATCTGAACAAACATACATTATTTCGTAACGGCACATGGTTTTTGGGTGAAAGTGTGATATACAAGCTGCAGCAAAGAGAAAAAAGAAATAAGTTGGTATACCAAAAAAGGTAAAGTGTGTTATATTTTTATTAGTTGCAACTAATAACTAATAATGGATAGGGAGTGTGGTTAACTAATAACAGATGTTGTGAAGGTTTGGTAAAAACTGTTGTTACAGAGTTTTGAGTGAAGAATACTTACACTTTTACACATTGCTGATTTTTTGTGTTTGTTTGTTCCATTGTTGTGCACTATTTCATTTTCTTGTTGAAGTGTGTCTTTTTATTTTATATTTTCATTTGCATTCACAATTTAATTGACTTAGTTATTTTCAGTGCTTTATCATTGCACATTTAATTAAATTTTACACTTGTGAATTGATTTGCATTTACTTAGAATTCTTTTCAAGTTTTATTATGTTTAGTACTTGTGAATTAATTTCTGATTTCATATATTTCCTAACACTTTTGAATTTTGATTGAATTAATTTTC
This sequence comes from Macrobrachium nipponense, assembly GCF_015104395.2. NCBI lineage: Eukaryota > Metazoa > Arthropoda > Malacostraca > Decapoda > Palaemonidae > Macrobrachium > Macrobrachium nipponense. Next base: position 1,355,304 of record NC_087211.1, on the reverse strand, counting down.
TTGAATTTTGGATAAATTAATTTTGATTTAATCTTACTTAATTTGATTCAAGAATTAATTAAACTGTACTTTGTTTTCAAGTAACAGTAATTTTCCCTGATATTGTGAATTTCACTTATAAATTTGAATTTAATAATAAATTTTGTATTTAAAATTTTATAAGTGTTTTCTTTATCTTACACCAGTATAGTATATATGATTATGATTATATTGATGATAGGTAGAAACATAGAGTGGTAATTGATTTGCTTTCCCTTCAATTTATTTGAGCGTTTTAGAACCAGGGAAGTACTTAGACTTTTGAAATCAGGGAAATTCTTAGACTTTTAAAGTTGTTGATGGAGGTGATGCCCTTTGATTAATTTAATTACTTACAACAAAGATTACCTCACACCTGTTTTTGATGAACTTAGTCTGATTTTCTGCAATACTGGTAAGTGTTAAGGGATCACTGTTGCCTTTAGAGTATTCAGTCGTTTAAACGTGTTATGAGGGTGTTCAGGGTCTGGCTTTTGGTGAGGTAATATTTGATGCATGGTAACCAGATACTTGGCACTTTGTAACATTGTTTAATGGTGCCCAGACCCGGGAAAGCAGATTTCATTATCACTCTAGAATATACTGGTGGTGTTAGGGATATATTTTGCTAGGAGAGTGACCATATAATTTTGTTTTGCATTTATTCTATTGAATTGTAAAGTTGATAACTTAGAGGAAAATCAAAATGGCTTCAGTTCAACTGTTCAGGAATTTTTAGCAGCCCCTTCCATCCAAGTTTTGTCTGAAACCACTCTGACCAGAGCACAGTGGAGCGCTTTAGCAGAGGCATGTGGTGGTTATGTGTCTACTAGTATGGTAAAGGCACAAATAAGATGTATTGCTATGGAATCATTGATAAACTCTGGTAGAATAACTGATGAAGATGAGTTAGAATTGGCTGAAGAGTTGTTGAATGTAGCACGTGCTGATCTCATAAATAAGCAAGCAGAAAAGAAAGAGAAAAGTGATGCAGAGTTAGAGCTTAGACGCATTGAAGCAGAAGAGAATTTGATTAAGCTAAAAATGCTTGCTGAAAGAGGGAGAATGCAATAGCAGGGAGGGAAAACAAGAAAGAATAGAAAGAGAAGAAGAAAAAAGCAGCAGAAGAGGAAAGAGAAAGGATAAAAGCGGAAAGAGAAATCGCAAGACATGAAAGGGAAATGGAATTGATAAAAGCTAGATCCACATTACCTGTAATACCTTCTAACCCTAACCAAGGTAATCAAGACCCTATATTTTGATGTAGTGAGAGTACAGAAGTTAATCCCTAAGTTTACTGAAGAAGCTCCAGATGAGTTTTTTTATCACTTTGAGAAAGTGGCTTCAGGTATGGGATGGCCAGAGGATAAATGGTCAGTTTTGCTACAAAGTGTCTTAATTGGTAAAGGGAGAAGTGCTTATCTAGCCTTAACAGCTGATCAGTGTAAAGACTCCAAGGTACTTAAACACAATGTGCTACAAGTTTACCAGATGACCCCAGAGTACTACAATGAAAGATTTAGAAATTTAAGAAAAGATGAGAAGGGAACATTCTTAGATTATGCTTATAAGTGAGAAGGTGTTTCAAACGTTGGGTAGAAGCTGCTAAAGTTAAAACTTTTGATGAGTCAGAAGAATTACTTGTTCTTGAACAGTATCTTAAGGGAATTCCTGAACATATAAGAGCCTATTTAAGAGAGAGAGAAGTGAAGAAACTTTGACAAAGCTGCTACACTTAGTGAAGATTACAATATATCAGTAGTAAACGTAATTACAATGTCAAGTACCAGAGTCAACAACGCCCAGGTTTTAAGTCTTATCCAAATAACAGGAACAATTTAATGGGAAACCTTCAAGTGATACTATCAAGAGTACACAAGGTAATACAACTCAGCAAACTAATGTGAAATCCTCATCCAGTTTTTCAAGACAGTTACAGAAACCTAATGTTGTCTGTTTCAAGTGTGGAAAGAGTAGGACACTACAGTCAAGAGTGCTACCGGAATCAACAGCAGTCAAAACCAGTTGGTCAAGTTGTAAAAGGTGACCAGGTGAAACAAACTACGAAGAGCATGTGGGAAAGAATCAGACTCCAGAGAAGAATGAAACTAAACAAGCTGAATGTTTAGCAACCAGTGGAAATGTTACCTCAAGCAGTGAGTGGCTTAGCAGTGTGGAGGCTTTTAAGCTTATATATCTATGAGGGTATGCTATCAACTCAAGAAGGAAGTATGCAGGTACCAGTCAAGATATTAGTGATACAGGGAGTAACCATAGTGTGGTAGTACGTGGTTCTCACCCTCAGTTGGAGAAGAGTCTCACAGGAGATTCAGTTATTTTGAAGGGTATAGGAGGAGAGGAAGTAACTCCTATATGCCGCTTACACCTGTCATGTGAATTGGGACAGGGGCATGTGATTTTGCTGTAAAGGACTCACTGGCTGTAGAAGTATACATGTTCTGTTGGGGAATGAAGTTGGTGGTGTGCCATTTATTCCTTGTCCTGTAATGACAGACAAACCATGAGGATTAGTCCTACAGAAGAGTTGGAGAAGAATAACCCCCTACCCCCCACCTGTTTCCTAGTTGTGTAACTACCAGAAGTATGAAGAGGACTACGACTGTAAGTGAAGAAACTGAGGATTTACACACCCAAGAAGGATCAAGTGAAGGATCTTTGTGCTTAGAAGAATTATTTCAGGGAAGAAGTTTCCCATAGTGCTGACCAAGAAGAGATTTCCCAAGAAGATGAAGAAGACGACTACGACGAAGAAGAAGAACCTGATGTTTTCCTGAAGAGACACCGAGTAGTCAAAGTGTTTTGTTGAAGACAATAGTGAAACTACAGTATCTGAGTTAGCAGATATTGAGAATTCAACCCTTGAAGTTGGTCAAGTGACAAGAGAGAAGCTGATGGACTTGCAGAAGAAGGATGCATCGTTAACTGATTTGTTCTTCAGAGTTCTTGATCGAGAAGAGATGCAACAAACTCCTACCTGTTACTATCTGAAGGAAGGTTTACTGATGAGGAAGTATAGACCTACAGATATACAGGAGATGCTGTATGGGCGAATGTCATCAAATTTTGATTCCATATCCATTGAGAAAGCAAGTGGTTGCAGTAGCTCATGAGTCTGGACATATGGGAATCAGGAGGACTGTGGAGAAGATCATGAAATATTTTTTCTGGCCTGGACTTCACAGAGATGTTAGCATTTGTTTTGTCGTGAGTGTCATACCTGCCAGAGCTGGAAAACCGAATGAAACCATCAAGAAAGCCCCCTACAACCTATAGCAAGTTAGAGGAGAACCCTTTAGCAAAGTGATTATAGATATGGTTGGACCATTGCCGAAGACAAAGAAAAGGAAATGAGTATCTGTGACATTAATGTGTCCTGTGACAAGGTATCCAGAAGCAATCCCTGTTAGAAACATATCTGCCAAGATAGTTGCTGAAAAAACTTGTGGAGTTTTTCTCAAAGTTTGGAATACCAGAAATAGTACAAAGTGACAGAGGAACAAACTTTACTTCAAAGTTATTCCAGGATGTGATGAAATTTGTTAGGAGTGAAACAACAGTTTATCCACTGCCTATCATCCAGAAAACTCAAGGTGCTTAGAAGGTTCCACCAGACCATTGAAAAGTATGCTGACAAAGTATTGTTCTGAGTCAGGAAAGAATGGGATGTTTGGTTACCATTATTGTTGTTTGAAGTTAGGATGCTTATCAAGAAAGTATGGTATGTTCACCTAATGAGATGATTTTTGGAAGAGAAGTGAGGACCGTTGAAGATTTCTTGCAGAAAAATTGGGAAGAAAACCAAGAGGAACGCCAAGGAGAGCATGTGAAGAACTTAAGGAAAAGGTTGAAAGAGATAAGAAAATTCTCTTTAGGAAACTTGAAAATGAATCAAGAGAAAATGAAAAGGAGATTTGATGCTAAGACTAAGCTAAGAAGTTTAATGTCGGTCAACAAGTGTTAGGTGTTCTTACCTATCAAGAGATTTCCCCTCACTAATAAATTTCAAGGTCCTTACAATGATAATTCAGAGTTAAGTGTTAGTACTTATGTGATTGAAACACCAGAAAAGAAGAAGAAGACAAAGGAAGATACATGTGAACCTCTTGAAACCGTTATTTCTCAGAAACTAAAACTGAAACTGTGTCAGTAACCCAAACAACTTTATCTACAGAAGACGATGATGGCTACGAATTGGGAACTGCAAGCAAAGATGAATAATTCTTCAATTTTGGAAAATTTTGGAGGATAAACTGAAACATCTGAGTGTTGAACAAGGTGAAGACTTAAGTGACGTAATTAGAAGTTTTCCAGAAATTTTTTCAGGTGTGCCTAGACGTACTGATCTGACCAAGCATGAAATCAAGATTCAAGAAGATGGAAAACCTTTCAAGCAAAGAGCCTATCGCTTATCACCGTATCATCGAGATGTTTTGAAGAAAGAAGTTGAGTATTTGCTGCAACATGGATTAGCAGAACCCAGTTCAAGTCACTTCAGTTCTCCATGTGTGTTAGTGAAGAAGCCAGATGGTCATTTAGGATGTTTACTGATTATAGGAAGCTGAATTCTATCAGTGTGGCTGATAATTATCCTTTGCCTCTTATAGATCAGTTTACTTGATAATATTGGGCAAGCCAAGTTTGTTTCCTAGATAGACTTGTTGAAAGGATATTAATCAAATTCCCCTTAGATGAGAATGCTAAGTTGCTGTCAGCTTTTATTACTCCATTTGGACTATATCAGTATACTGTTCTGCCGTTTGGTCTGATGAATGCACCCACAACATTTCAACGAGTGATGGATCAACTGCTAGGATCAATAGAAGGAGTAGGTGTATACCTAGATGACATCGTGATTTACTCTACAACGTGGGAAGAACATCTGAGGATTCTGAGGAAAGTTTTCAAGAAACTACAAGAAGCAGGATTAACAGTCAACCTAGAGAAGAGTGAGTTTGGAAAGGCAACTGTACAGTATCTTAGGTTGAGGTTGGGAAAGGCCTTCTTGCTCCAGTAAATGCTAATGTAGAAGGTATCCGTATCCGTAAGGCTACCACACCTACTACCAGGAAACAGCTACAGAGATTTTTAGGCATGGCTGGTTTCTATCGTCGTTTTTGCCCAAATTTCTCAGCCGTAGTAGCTCCCTTGACAGACTTAACTAGTCCCAAAGCTAAGTTTATTTGGACTCCAGAGTGTCAAGAATCCTTTGAGAAGGTAAAAGCCATTTTAACTTCAAGACCAGTACTTCAAGCTCCAGACTTCAGACAAGAAATTCGTGATACAAGTTGATGCGTCAGACTGTGGCGTTGGAGCTGTTCTACTTCAAGAAGATGAAAATAATATCTACCATCTGTGTGCTTCATGTCTACAAAATTGAAAAAACATCAGAAAGTATACTCAACAATCGAGAACGAAACTTTAGCCTTAATCACCCCATTGAAAAAATTTGAAGTGTATGTGAATAGACCTAGGAAATGAAGAAAATTTTAGTGTTGTCTGATCAACAATCCCGCTATCATTTATCCAGAAAATGAAAAACCATAATCAAAGACTGACCAGGTGGTCTTTGGTGCCATGCAACAAGTATAACTTAAGAGTGCAGCACATTAGTGGCAAAAACAATGTAGTTGCTGATTATTTATCTCATTGCGAATCGTTGGATTCAACACCGTGATAAAAAAATCTCCGGGGGGAGGTATATTATATATTGCTACTTTCAAAATGCATGTTTCTCCTCTTTGAAATGTCATGTAGACTGTGTAACATTGTTTCAGATCTTAGATAGCTTAGAATAGGAATGTTTTTAAGATGTGTTCAGATTTTCGCATTACGTGTTGTAAAAGAATATATGTATTAACGTAGAATGTAAAAAGAGAGAGAGTTTCTTTCTGTTCGAAACTACGAATGTTTAACTTTTATGTCAACACTTTGAGATTAGAGGGTCTGCGAGATCCGTTTGCTTTCCTAAATCTGTCAGATAGCGAGAGAATTGAGTCTTGCGTTGTAATCAAAACATGTCAATCTTAATTGTCGCTCAGCCTCCGTTTTGATCGAGTAGAGTACATTTTTTTTTTTTTTAACAGACTCGTCTTGTACGCGTATGTCTTTGTCAAGTCCCACGTGGGAATTGCACATTTTGTATGTGAGATTGCATCAGATTCGAACTTTTCTGGAAGCATTCGTGACAAGAAAACGTTTTGGGTCATCTGCCCTGTCGAATTTCGTAAAGGAAGAAAATTCCATTCTAACTTAGGACCTCGAGGCAGTCAGATATCTCTCTCTCTCTCGCTCTCTCTCTCTCTCTCTCTTCGCTCTCTCTCTCTCTCTCTCACTCGAAATCATTGAGATTATATTAACGTAACGTAAATTGGTCACTCGTAACTTGTGAGAATTTCATATTTGATATTTCTTAGAGTTTATTTAGTGTTATTTAATTTCTTTTGTGGAATCTGAACAAAACATACATTATTTCGTAACGGCGCCTGGTTTTGTGAAAGTGTGATATACAAGCTGCAGCAAAAGAGAAAGAAATAAGTTGGTATACCAAAAAGGTAAAGTGTTGTTATATTTTTATTAGTGCAACTAATAACTAATAACGGTTAGGTAACAACTAATATCTAATAATGGATAGGGAGTGTGGTTAACTAAATTATTGATAGGAACTGTGGTAAACTAATAACAGATGGTTGTGAAGGTTTGGTTAAAAACTGTTGGTTACAGAGTTTTGAGTGAAAAATATTTACACCTTTACACATTGCTGATTTTTTTGTTTGTGTGTTTGTTCCATTGTTTGTGCACTATTTCATTTTCATGTTGAAGTGTGTCTTTTTATTTTATATTTTCATTTGCATCACAATTTTTAATTGACTTAGTTATTTTCATTGCTTTATTATTGCACATTTAATTAAATTTAACACTTGTGAATTGATTTGCATTTACTTAGAATTCTTTTCAAGTTTTATTATTGTTTAGTACTTGTGAATTAATTTTCTGATTTCAATTATTGCCTAAAACTTTTGAATTTTGATTTAATTAATTTTCTCGAATTTTGGGATAAATTAATTTTGATTTAATTTTACTTAATTTGATTCAAGAATTAATTAAACTTTACTTTGTTTTCAAGTAACGGTAATTTTCCCTGGTATTGTGAATTTTCACTTATAAATTTTGAATTTTAATAATAATTTTTGATTTAAAATTTATAAGTGTTTTCTTTATCTTACACCAGTAATAAGTATATATGATTATGATTATATTGATGATAGGTAGAAACATAGAGTGGTAATTGATTTGCTTTCCTTCAATTTATTTGAAGTGTTTTAGAACCAGGGAAGTACTTAGACTTCTAAAATCAGGGAAATTCTTAGACTTTTAAAGTTGTTGATGGAGTGATGCCCTGTGATTAATTTAATTACTTACAAGATTACCTCACACCTGTTTTGATGAACTTTGTCTGATTTCTGCAATACTGGTAATGTGTTAAGGGATCACTGTTGCCTTTAGAGTATTCAGTCGTTTAAACGTGTTATGAGGGTTCAGGTGTCTGGCTTTTGGTGAGGTGATATTTGATGCATGGTAACCAGATACTTGGCATTTCGTAACATGTATGATATATATATATATATATATATATATATATATATATATATATATTATATATATATATATGGGTGTGTGTGTGTGTGTGTATTTATATAAATGTATATACGTGACTGGTAAAAATGTTCTGCTACAACAGAATTCCATCTAATAAAAGGAGCTCATAAAAAACATCAAAATATAGTATTTTTCTTTTTATATTTGGTGTTTTTATGGGATCCTTTTATTAGATGTATATACGTATGTATATTTTTCTATTATATATAATATATATGTGTAAATATATATATATATATATATATATATATATATATATATATATATATATATATATATATATATATGTATGTATATATATATATATATATATATATATATATATATATATATATAATATATATATATATATATATATATATATAATTCCCTATATCATTTTGAATAATTTAATTTCATTCAATTCCTAATAACTATAGAAATTCGAGTAATGACCTCATAAACACTGATTACCGAAATCTATTCTCTGACCTGTGGGAATTAATTTTACAACGAATGCATCGTATTTTAGTCAGTACTAATTTCGGTCCCGAACGTTATTGGCCAGTTAATTGCACGAACGTAAATAATTACCGTCATTTACGTCTAATTAGGGGAGCCCTGTTTTCTATGGCCCAGTCACAAATTATCAGGGTACCTATTGAGCTTAGCTGGATTAAAGCTGATTTAAAGGAATATCACGCAATTAGGTTCATAAGAAGCGAGGTCATTTTGAGGAAGGTATGGGGCACTTTGTTATTATATGGCTGTTTCCCAGCCATATAATAACAAAGAAGAAGAAACAGAACCCTTCCAGGGAGCGTCTTTTGGAACCATTCGAGCTGTTGGCCGTCACCCGACTCCTCCTCTTTTCCTTTCCCTTTACTTCTTTCTCCCCTGAGCAGCTGAGAGGAGGGAAATTCGCCAAAAAAAAAACTCATAATTAAGATTATGCAACCTGAGTTTCTCTCCTTCTTTTCCAGAAGTCTCCTCGCCTGGGTCGGGCAGGAGAGAGAGAGGGAGGTGGGCACTTTATTCAGAAAGGGATCCCTAACTCTTTTGTCTAATGAGAAAGATGGCCATTGTTTCTTGTTCCTTGAATGGCTGATGAAATGGTACCACTACGTGAAAAAAAAAAGACTTTGATCTTGTCTTTGAATTACTTTTCTTCTACTTGTTCCGTCTTTCAGTGGATTGACTGAATTGCCTAATGTTGATTTTATATATTATATATATATATATATATATATATATATAATATATATATATATATATATATATATATATACATTTTAACGTTCATCCCTGTGGATTTCTCTACCATTTCAGTGACTCCTGCTATTGAAAGTATTTTGTAAACATTCCTATAAGTCTTCTTTCCAATTTATTTACATTTTTGGTCAATTGATAGCTACTGACTCATACAAAAATATATAATAGATGTGAAAGCGCAGTAGAATATCCAATTCCCACATAAACAAAGGGATTTAGGGTTGAAACCTAAAAATATTTGTGTTTTGATCCCGACGACGATGGTGGAAAAATATGTTTCGTTTATGAACAATCAGAAGGAGAGGAATGGGAGGGTAGAGTTCGGTGGGTATTGGGGTTGGGGAGGTGGGGTTGGGGATGTTCATTAACTTGGTTGACTTGTTTTTATGAATATTTAAATAATAAAGATATTCATTTGGACGGACGAAATTTGGCTCCTATCACGAACTAGAACCTAGGAAGAAAAATGCTTATTTTCAATTTTCATTTACTTGCAAATTATTATAAGAAGCTCATTTACGGATATATCTTACTTATTTAATGAGTTATTTATTTGTTTATTAATTTATCGAACATTTAGGAGTTTTCATTGGCCGTCAATGACGTCATTGATGTCTCTTGTCTATCAGTTTTGTCTTAGTAGTGTAATGTTCATATACACACACACGCATGTATATAAGTATATATATATATATATATATATATATATATATATATATATATATATATATATACATGTATGTATGTATGTATGTATATGTGTGTGTCTGTGTGTGTAATATGAATTCTTTAGGGAAGCAGAATAAGCGTTGCAGGCTGATTTTTTCCTCTTCGCTAAGACAGAGCATTTGAGGACAAACAATAAGAGATATATACTATATGTCATCGCTTCGACTGAAAGAAAAGTGTCGTTGTTACTCGTAACTCTCGGGGGAAATTACCTGGCGTCGCATTCTGAATGCTGCTGCTACGATATCATACCTTTTATATTGTGCTTTCAGGAACCGCCAAAAATATGTGGGTCGATCTTGGAATTCGCTCGCGGCAGTCGCTGCCTCCACCGGAATTCTCTCTTTTTTTCTTTGTTTCTTTCTCTTCTTTTGCCTTGAATTTCTGAAGAGAGAAACATCGCGTTTTTATCTCTCGTTTCCTTTCAACCGACAAACAACATTTGTTGGCAACTTTCTTTCTTTTTATTTTTTGTGAGATATCTTGTTTGTGCATTGATGGAGATGGGTTTTGGGAAGAAGGTGCTTGCCAAGGCTGTATCGAGGAGAGAGAGAGAGAGAGAGAGAGGCCTTGCATCATGTAATTCTTGAGAGAGAGAGAGAGAGAGAGAGAGAGAGGTGAAAAGGCCTTGTATCATGTTATTTGAGAGAGAGAGAGAGAGAGAGAGAGAGAGAGAGAGAGAGAGAGAGAGAGAAGAGAGGCCTTTGTATCATGTTACTGTTGAGAGATAGAGAAAGAGAGAAGTGAAAAGGCCTTGTATTATGTTATTTGATAAAGAGAGAGAGAGAGAGAAAGAGAGAGAGAGAGAGAGAGAGAGAGAGAGAGAGAGAGAGAGAGAGAGAGAGAGGCCTTTGCTGAAATAAGACTTGGCAGAATGAAAATTTAGAAAAAAAAATAAAGAACATTTTCTGTCGACCAAAACCGATCTCACAAAGGTATAGCACCTCACGAGAGACTACATATATTCCCCAATAAACTAGTTACTCAGTATCCTTTGGATAACTGGTTGCAAGATAACAGTTTTTTTTTCCAATTTCGGATTCCAATTTTTTACTTATAATCCGAAACGGGAAAATACCTGATATGTTGCAAACAATTATCAAAAGGATATTCAAATTGCTTTTCATTTTAAAAATACAAACAAGTTATTTTTACATACGAAAACTATATTTACCAATAATGTATATGTGTGTGTATGCATTTATGTATGTATATAAATCTACCATTATAAATAATTCCGTAATTGTACAAACTTGTAATCATTCCAGTGCTCACGCTACTTTGATAATTGGGCGTTCGAATGAAAAAGCTTTGAAAAGAAAATAACTTATCACTCTTAATGAGGCCTCTGAAGAATGATTCTCGCGACACACAATTTCAACAGATCTCGCAAAGCAACAGAAAAAAATAAAACAATTGAACGGAAATGATGATATCAACTGGATAATTATCCTTTTTTTTCCTCCCTCGTTATAACGCACCGGAAATCATGGTTCTCGGAGCCTCGTTTAGACAGACATTCTTTTTGAAATTGGATAATGGGCTTCAGAAATAGCTGGAATTGTTTTTTTTTTTAACATTATTTCCTTATATTTTTGTTAACCTGATTAGCTGCTCACGACTCCGCACTGTCAGGTTCTGGACGCATAATTGACGGAGGATTTTATTATTATTATTCAGAAGATGGGTCCTAGTATTTATGGAACAATTTTCCAAAGTATATTAAGGTGTTCATTTGAAAGAAGTAACAGAAGGTAATGGAAAATACAGAAAGACAAACCTAAATTCAATTTGTACCATCATAAGTAATAATAAATAAAGATGAAAATAAATTTTAAAAATGACATTTACCCTTTAGGGCCCCATGATATCAATATACTTAAACAAAAATATTCTCTTTTAACTGAAAGAAAACCCTGAAATTAATTTCTGTCAACACTTTATCCCATCCTCCTGTTTCCCTTTGCCGGTTTGGGTGATCGTCTTCTATTTTGTCTCTAATTGACTCTAGTTGACTTTCCTTTGTCCTTTGTCCCTTGGATGTGATCCTGATTAACCTTCCTTCCTCCAGTCCCTGGATGCTGCAGGAGCGCTGGAAATGGTCTTTTTCCCCTTTCCAAGCTTTGCTGGAGCTGGAAGCGCTTATAAAATCTATGTACATGTTTGTGTGTGTTTGTGTATGTGTTTGCTAAAACACCAGGATATGTGACATAAAACTAATTAGGTTTCGCAGCAATTTTGAAATTAGGCTATTTTGGTGTGTGTGTGTGTGTGTGTGTTTACTAAAGCAGCACCAAAGTAAAGTCCATCAAAGCAACAGCTGAGAAAAATAATATCTAAATAACCGCGGACGACGAACGCCGACGAGAAACCTTCGAAATACACCACCAAACAGCATTATTATGGAGCGGCTTCCAGAGTAAGAGCTGAGACATTATTAAACAGAATAATTGCCAGAGGGATTACCTGAACTTCACCCAACAAAAGCCTGCCATTAAAAGTAAACGGCCCTAGATTTGTGACATCATCATTGAATAGCGCATCTTAGTTAGGAAGTACAAACACCCGATGTGGACCGAAGTAGAGGCCTCTGAAATATCATTAAGTTTTTGTGAGTCCCTCAAAGTTATTTTGTTCAAAGCTCCCCAGTTCTACAGAGACCTCCGAAATATCGTAGAACTCAAGGTTAATCATTTTAGGATTCGTAAGGTTCGAGATCTGATTGTAGGATGTGAAATCACTCGCATAGAAATAGGATTTATTAGGTCACTGACAGCAGATTCCCGATCCAAGTATACTACGTGCTCCCTTTGACGCGATTGCATTGAAATTTGCAATCAATTTTTTATCAAATATATAAAAGGTGTGTTCAATTCATCTACAATACATACACAGAGCATTACATGGAACATTACGTGGCCGTAGAGAGAGAGAGAGAGAGAGAGAGAGAGAGAGAGAGCGGTTGAAAGGTTTCCACCCAAACACCACTCGGGAAACACTGTACACTGACTTTATATTACATTTGGTGACATTTCACTTTGTCGTGGATGACTCCGCGCTAATAGTTTCGGAGGAAATGTAAAGTAACCCTGTCCCTTGATGAAGCTGTAAATTAACCATGAAACTGTTGATGAAGCTGTTAGTAGCGTTTCGGTGGTCCAGGAGAACAGCACAACGCAACCAATCAGGAAACTGTGGCGTCTGCTGATGCGCCATTTTTCAGGCGTGCAATGTGTCGGACTTTGACGAATAAGCAATTGTAGTAGTTTCTTTACTAAACGGTGGACATTGCAGATGAAATACGCATAAGGCGTAAGGAAATGTGCATAGAGGTTACTTATAGTGACAAGGCACTGAAGCAGCTTAGTCCGTAGCAGTAAAAAAAAGGAAAGAGGATCTTGCTTGCTAATGCCATTCATATGTTAGAACGTTTAAATGACTCTCTCTCTCTCTCTCTCTCTCTCTCTCTCTCTCTCTCTCTCTCTCTCTCTCTCTCTCTCCTCTGTAAAGTTTAGGACGAACACGACAACATTAGCAGTCTAATGAATAGAGAAAAAATCTTGCAAGCAAATGTCATCAACGTGTTCGAGCGTTTAATGACTCACTCTCTCTCTCTCTCTCTCTCTCTCTCTCTCTCTCTCTCTCTCTCTCGTTTGTCACTGAAGATTCCTTGCATATTCGCACAAAAACTAAAAACTACGCAAGAAAAGTTTCTGCAAAACGCAGGACCACCACGAAAACGTTAGAGTAGAGCTTCGCCCTCATTTGTTTCCAGCATAATTAGCTGACTGTGAAAGTGAGAGGAAAAACGAATGGGAAAAAAAGTCAGCTCGGACACTTGAAAGCAAAAATATGGAGACATCCATTTCCTAGGAAGCAGACTCCTCACAAACTACTTTCTGCAAGCAAAATGGTCAACGAGAAGGGAGACAAATGACGGGAGCTGGGGGGGTGGGCGCTGGTAAAAGTCCCCCCCCCCCCCACCCCCCCCCCCCACCCCCCACCCCCCCACCCCCTCCACACTGCAATGCAACGACATGTCCACAGATAGAGAGAGAGAGAGAGAGAGCTCACACAGTCATGTAAAAGTTCTAACTCGTTAATGACATTACATTCAAGACTGTTTATTGGTGGTACTTCGAACTAATAACCCCACAATGATGGGCTTTCGTGTGTTCCTGTGCTTTGACGACCTCGAAGATATGAAATGAAGAAAGAACATAGTTGAAGAGAGAGAGAGAGAGAGAGAGAGAGAGAGAGAGATTCTCTACCGAGGGCCATGGCCACCACTCGACAACCCACTAAAACAGAGCCGACCCAACGAAATCTGGTATATCGAATGACGTCATCAACTTTTGAAACAATATCGTTCGTCTCTTGACAGGGAACAGATTCATCTGGACCTCACAGACACGCCTATGGGACGTGAGATATACGAGACACCTGTATCACCCACAGAATTCACCAGCTTTCTCACCAAAGGTCTATTTTTACTTTCTAATATTTTTTTTTCATTTTTTTGCCGTGCCGTTTGTTCTAAACTTTATTTTTATTTCTTCACGGCGTCAAAAACCTCTTTATTATATCTGTGGCAATTTGGTCAGACAGCGAAAATGTTTTCATTACAAATTTCCCATTACCTTCTGTTTCTTCCTTTTAAGGAGCACATTTGGAAGCCTTGAGTTCCAAGTCAGTGACCACTGTGGTGGGCGGCTTGTTCCAAATGAATATGGTTGATCTTCTGAATAATAATAATAATAATAATAATAATAATAATAATAATATCCTTAAATATAAGACCTATGACATTTAACTCGAGTCTCTCTCTGGGAATTTTCATGAAACTATCGACTCTCATTGTTGCATGGCCGGGCAAAACGGACGTTCTATTTTTATCATCGCCCTCGTCAGGAGGCAAGACGCAGCAGCCTGGGACAATTTTCCACTCCTCCTTGAACTCACCTTTAACGACGATTTAAAGATCCCAACAGGCCACCTGGAACGACACACACACACACACACACACACACGCAAAACCCCAGTGTTATGATCTATCGGTCTTAGTTAAATATATCCGATATTTCGAAAAGTGTTATTTTGCTGAGTTCGCTTATTTTAATCGCTTTTATAACTTTTGAAGTAAGTAACCACATTTAAAATTGTAAGTTTGAGTGAGTTACATTATAGTGACATCTTTCAAAGTCTTTTAATATATTTATATATAGGATTTTATGTTTGAATAATTCATATTTTAGTTACATATCTTTCGAAGTTGGTGACTACATATGAGATTGTATGTTTGTATGATTTACAGTGAGATAATATGTTCGAAAAGATATACATTCTAGTGGCACATCTCTCGTAGTGGCAGACTATAATCGAGATCGCATGATCGAATAAGTTCCAACAAATCGAGGAAAGTCCTTAATGAAATTCCAAGACGGTAGCTAAAAGTTTGCCCGTTGTTAAAGTGTCGTTACAAAGCAAAAGGAAGAAATGTCCTTTCAGCCTTTACTGACAGATAGCATGTAAAAGGTAATAAATGTTCAGCTCCTCCTTTCAGGAAAAATCTTCAAAGGAAAACTGACTCTCGTGCACCTCAGCAACACAGGGAAACAGTCTTTGAACTGGTTTTCATTCCTTTAGTCAGATACAGGTAGCAGATTCTGTAACGTAAGAAACGAATTGTTTAAAGGAAAAACTTTTAAGACATAATTACAGAATTATACATAGTAGGTTATATGAATGAAACAGGTTTTTAGAAGATAGACGGAAATTCAAAAAAATGTGCGCATTCTGTTCTTTAAAATGCTTAAAGCTTAAAATCCGAATTCTTTATCAAAGAGAAATCCCACCCCCGCCCCCCATCAAAAAAAATTTAGTCTATCATTCATGGGAATAAACAAAGCAAAATGAGTTAATGTATTAAAGATGAAACCCCCACACCCCGAATAAAAAAGATATTTATAATAATAATAATAAGAAAGTTGTAAGAGTAAAATTCAAACTATATGCCATATTTCACCCTGTTACAAAACAATCAATCATACTGAAAAAATATGCAGGGTATTAACAGGAAGTCTATTCAATGGAAACTTATTTGTTTCGGAACAAAAACCTAAAAGTCAGAGAAGCCAAAAAGGAAAAAGTTTCGTAGAAAATAAACGAAAATGATTCAAGTCAAAATGCGACTATCCGAAGTGGGGTAGTATCGCTTGCTCATGCAAATTCACAGCAAGCAATTCACAGATTCTGACTTGGTCTGCTTTGGTTGTGTCGACTTCAATGAACTCTCTCTCTCTCTCTCTCTCTCTCTCTCTCTCTCTCTCAGACGCTGCTCGATGTCGAGAGGCCCTCAGGCTTGTCAATAAGGCTCAACCCGAATCCATGTGGGGGTCCCGTGGCAGTTAACATTAGGGAGAGGTTTCCGACGACTCATCTGAAGACCAAAAGCTTCGCGTCTTTTATCAAACCAAATAGAATGGAATCTATTTTTCCCTTTATTATTATTCTATAATTGAAGTGACAGGAAGGACGAGTTCCATAAGAACCCACTTACCTGGCTTAGTTCACCTGCTGTCTGTCAGTTAAATCGTTTTTGAAAATATTGCTTTCAGTCATGTAAATCCATTCGAAGAATAATCCCGTGTAAATTTTTAAGGCCTGTCTCACTTCCTCTGCTTTCTGTATGCAGACATAATTGGAAGTAAACCAAATTAACCATTGAAATTCGTTTGGAAGAATGACAGAAACGGGAAAAATAATCCATGAATAATCATTACAAACAAAATTACGAAATTCACGATACGGGTGAAGCGAATGCGTAAGTGGAATACTGAAAGTGAAGGGCAAAAACACAAGAATTCCATCGCAAAACGGAAAAGGGTATTTTCTCACCCTGCCAGGGGATTCCCGAGGAAAAGCCTTGGTGCCATTTGGAAAGCCTGAATGCGTGTCCAGTGGTTTTCGTTTTTCATGTTCTTGAAAACTTTCTTTTGGAAATACAGATAAAAGACTTTGTTGGACGAGTTTGCGACTTTCCATGGCATGTGTTTAAGCTATACCTCAGTCTCTTGCACTTTAGTAGTCAATCAATCAATCCGGGATTGAATAGAAGTTTGAATCGATCGAAGCAAAAACGATCACGATTCTTCTATCGGATTCCTCTCTTTATCTTTAAGAGAATCTCTGGAAGCTCTTTCCGTAGAACAGAGAGAGCAATTGTTGTTGCTCTTGATAAGTCTAGTCACCTCTTGTCGCAATGCAGCAAGAGACCACCTACCAATTTTCCTTCTATATGCTCTATGTCCCTTTGTATAGTGTACAACCCTCTATATACTGTACGACCCTCTATTATGTCGCTTGTATCCTTATCTTTACCAGGGGCAGAAATCCAAGAAGACCGCAAAAGCGTTTCCTGTTTTTATTCAGAGATTTTTAGTTGCTTCCTGTCAGAGATCTCGCTTCGTGGATGGGAAAGGAGACTGGACTAATTTCCTAAGAAAGATTTGCCTCGTTTTAATACGAGAGAAACGCGCAATTTGTAAATTACAAGGCTAAATGTTTATCTTTGGAGAAGCTATATGATGGAATAGTCTCATTTTCTTAAGTAACTTTCTAAAGAATTTTTCATCTTATTTCTGACTCGTGTAATGGGAAATACTGGCTATGCATTAACCCAGATGTTATT
>NC_087211.1:1321922-1337439 GCF_015104395.2 Macrobrachium nipponense | reverse complement strand
CTCCGTCATTTACATATATATATATATATATATATATATATATATATATTATATATATATATATATATATATATATATATATATATATATATGTATGTATATGTATGTATAAATAAATTCGCTCCTTAAACGTACCGTCCGTGATCAATTGAAGTTACCCTGAGAAGCTATTATGGGAGTGTCACTTCCTCCGCCGTGGGCCTCAAGTTATTCGAAAGGGGAATGTAGTACATTCCAATTCATTCCGAACAGCTGGGTTATTGTCGCTGCTGTTATTAGGAGGAGGAGGGTAACAGAGCCTTCTGCTCTAATTGCTGCCGAGTGGTTCAGGTCCTCGTGTTCGTTCAAGATGTCTATTAGTGACCTTAGCGACATGCGTATCATATTATATATATATTATATATATATATATATATATATATATTATATATTATAATATATATATATATATATATCTATATATATATATATATATATATATATATATATATATGTATATATATATATATAGTGTTATATATGTATATGTGTGTACGCGCGTGCGACTGAGTTTCTAATTTCATGAGTAGCACTTGAACTCTGTATAAATTGCTGCTGAAATGTCTCAACTATTAATGTAAGCCTTCATTATTTGATACACTTGCATAACTGGTGAGAGAGAGAGAGAGAGAGAGAGAGAGAGTATCCTCCCCTGTGTATATTATTGTCTGAATCTTTCTGCTCCAGGAATTGCAAGGGATCACTCCTAAAATTACAGTGTTCTGCTGAGAGAGAGAGAGAGAGAGAGAGAGAGAGAGAGAGAGAGAGAGAGAGAGAGAGAGAGAGTGTATGTATCCCTGTATATATTATGATCTCTCGAGTAAAGCCTTTTTATCACAAATGATTAAGTGTGAGTGTGTTTTCGCCCACACACACACACACACACACAACACACTTGGCTTCATTCTAATGATAGAGTACCATATTTCATAAAAGGTATTTCAATATAAATGTGCGAAGTTGCAAAGAACAACAAAAATTAAGTGTTATGACCATTCATTTTCAATTATCGACAAATAATAGAAGGATAATAGAAATGCAAAATATATACGAGTTAATATACAATCCGTTTGTTTGAATAGGCGTTACTGACAACTGTCCCTTTTGTATTCTTATTCTTTTGCATAATGATATAATTTCAGATGTAATTTCATCGCAATTCTTCATTTCAAATTGCAGAAATTCTAAGGACGATCTTCTACAAATATAATATACTGACACCAGGAGATGTTTCGTTTCCATAGCAACTGCCTGAGAGCAAGATGCAGTAACTCATACCAGGAATATGACACCTACGTAAAGAGCATCTAAGTATTCCCTTCAATACTTGAAAAAGTACTCAGTTCTTACAATAGCTTTATCAAAACGTGACCTCTTCGTGTATTTTCGGGATATATATTTATTTATATGATATAATTGTAATAGCCACAATGCCCTCTTAACTTCTCGAATTCTTCGCGCATTTTAGATACGTTTGTCACGACAAAGTCTTGGATCCATATGCAAGAAATATGATGCAATTATGATGTGCGGTAGCGGGAAACGAATCCACATTCCATAATCTATAACGAACGTGACCTCCTTGTGATTATGGGACGCTGGTTCATTTCCCGCTGCTGCACACCATAATTGCTTCATATTTCTCGCACTTGGATCCAGGGCTTAGTATTGACAAGCGTATCCTAAAAGGACGAAGAGGGTATTGTGGCGATTACAATAACATAGACTATATATATATATATATATATATATATATATATATATATATATATATATATATATATATATATATATATATATATATATATATATATATATATATATATATATATATATATATATATATATATATATAATACACATTTTATAATAATGACATCCACGAGAGAACAGGAATATAAAAATAGACAAACCAGATAACTAACGCAAACCAAAATGAAATTCTCACCACGGGGAACACACAACATTTCATTCGCGCAGTTCTGGAGAAATGCAAATCACTAGCGTTAGCTTTACATACTTTGCATAAAAAAAAAAAGGATAGTCACGTCTCTCACTGAAAGTTAATGAAAAAGAAGAATAAATTCACGTTCTATTAATTTGCGGGACTAACTTTTGAAAGGAACAATTACGGTATTTTTCGCCCCAACTTTTGGCGTCGTTTGGTGAGAAAGTAGCGGCAGTTCAGGAGTTGATGAGGAGGAGGTAACGTAGACAATTTGCCCTCGACTTTGTTTCGGGGACATTTTTGTTTCATCACTATCTTTCCTCCGTGTGTAGATTGCGAGAGGAATGTTTCCCCAATTCAGAAATGCTTTTTTTTGTTTTTTTATTTATTTATTTTTTTTTTTTGTTAACCAGGCCTCAAGGAGGTTTTCATCTCCCTGGCGAGAAACCTTCAACAATTTCTTCAACTTCAAAAGGTCAAGCGAAGATGCGATGCGTTACTACCCTGAGGCAATTGGCCTTTTATTCTTAAAATAATTTACTTACATTTTTAGCTATTTATTTTTTTAATTCATTCATTTATTTTTCTTATTTTTTAATGGGTATTCGCTGGAATCTTTAATTTCAAGTCAGTGATACCCTGTGTGGATTGTACTATATGAATAGGGTTCACCTTTCGAATAATAATAATAATAATAATAATAATAATAATAATAATAATAATAATTAAGAATTAAACGACAACGACGTAAATGGAACCTCTGGCAACAGAGGAGCTCCGTCCGGCATCCAGGTATTCAGCCCAATTGAAGGGGAAGACGGTCAGGTACTTGGAGGTCGTCATCCAGCAACTGACCACCACAACGACAGTAACCAACAATCAGAGACTGGAGCTACAGAAGCAAACCCGAGGAAGAAATGGGCGAAAGAAGAAAATAAGGAAATATTGAGATGCTACATCAGAAGCAACCCGACGGAGAGCGGATATAGAAGGTTGGTCAACATCTGGAATGAGAGGAGTAACACCCCCCAAACAGAGCAGAAGCTGGCAGACCATGTAAGGAACATAAAGAAAAAGAACTGGCTCTCCCCAACAGAAAGAGAGGAACTCGAAAGGGAAATGACGCACAGCAACGAATTACAAGAAGACGAACTGAGAGACGATGCCACAGAAGACGACAGGGATGATGAGGTATCAAACAACGACACATGAAGAAACACCGACGAAGTAACAGACAGGAGGAATGGGTAGAAAAGATCAGGCAATGGATGAAGCCAGACACAGAGAAAACAAAGATCCCCTCCATGAAAGCCTACAATACCAAGAAATTAAGGGAGAAAACAAGTGAGGTCAATGAAATAATGAGACTAATACACACCAACAATATCATAGAAACAAATAACTTGACATGTACAGGAGCAAGATTAGTAGCAGAACTGATGGGGACACGAACACCAACACCACCAGCACAACCAACCCAACAGAAACCAAAACAGCAACCGCCTTGGAAAAGGCGCCTGGAAAAGCAAATCATGGTGATGAGATCTGACTTGAGTAAACTGAAAGAGATGACAGAAAAAAGGCTAAGAAGCAAGAAAACAAGGGAGGAACTGAACGAGAAATACAAAGTACACGAGAGGGGACTAAACAACACAATAGAGGATGTAAAACAGAG
This sequence comes from Macrobrachium nipponense, assembly GCF_015104395.2. NCBI lineage: Eukaryota > Metazoa > Arthropoda > Malacostraca > Decapoda > Palaemonidae > Macrobrachium > Macrobrachium nipponense. The sequence goes on along the minus strand of NC_087211.1, from coordinate 1,333,777 downwards.
GCTTAAGGCCAAAGCACATAAGATCCAACGATACATGAACAGGAATAAGGGATACCAACAGAACAAACTATTCGGAACCAACCAGAAAAGACTATACAGCCAACTAAGAGGGGAAGACAACCACCAAGAAATTCCTGAAGCTGAACCAAGTAAGAGACTCTGGGAAAACATATGGAGCAATCCGATATCACACAACAAACATGCAACATGGCTCCAGGAAGTCAAGGCAGAAGAAACAGGGAGAATAAAACAAAGATTCACAGAGATCACGACAGACACAGTCAGACACCAACTAAAGAAAATGCTCAACTGGAAAGCCCCAGGTCCCGATGAAGTCCATGGATACTGGCTCAAAAACTTCAAGGCCCTACACCCAAGAATAGCAGAACAACTCCAGAATTGTATCACAAATCACCATGCGCCCAAATGGATGACCATAGGAATAAAATCCTTAGTCTAGAAAGACAAGAGTAAGGGAAATATAGCCGGTAACTACAGGCCTATCACCTGCCTACCAATAATGTGGAAGTTACTAACAGGTATCATCAGTGAAAGGCTATACAACTACCTAGAGGATACAAACACCATCCCCCACCAACAGAAAAGCTGCAGAAGGAAGTGTAGGGGCACAAAAGACCAGCTCCTGATAGACAAAATGGTAATGAAGAACAGTAAGAGAAGGAAAACCAACCTAAGCATGGCATGGATAGACTATAAGAAAGCCTTCGACATGATACCACACACATGGCTAATAGAATGCCTGAAAATATATGGGGCAGAGGAAAACACCATCAGCTTCCTCAAAAATACAATGCGCAACTGGAATACAATACTTACAAGCTCTGGAATAAGACTAGCAGAGGTTAATATCAGGAGAGGGATCTTCCAGGGCGACTCACTGTCCCCATTACTCTTCGTAGTAGCCATGATTCCCATGACAAAACTACTGCAGAAGATGGATGCTGGGTACCAACTCAAGAAAAGAGGCAACAGAATTAACCATCTGATGTTAATGGACGACATCAAGCTGTATGGTAAGAGCATCAAGGAAATAGAAACCCTAATCCAGACTGTAAGGTTTGTATCTGGGGACATCAGGATGGAGTTTGGAATAGAAAAATGCGCCTTAGTCAACATACAAAAGGGCAAAGTAACAAGGACTGAAGGGATAAAGCTACCAGATGGAAGCAACATCAAACACACAGGAAAGAATATATGCAGAGACTCAAGGCGATACTCAAGTCAAAACTCAATGCCGGAAATATGATAAAAGCCATAAACACATGGGCAGTGCCAGTAATGAGATACAGCGCTGGAATAGTGGAATGGACGAAGGCAGAACTCCGCAACATAGACCAAAAAACTAGGAAACATATGACAATACACAAAGCACTACACCCAAGAGCAAATACGGACAGCCTATACATAACACGAAAGGAAGGAGGGAGAGGACTACTAAGTATAGAGGACTGCGTCAACATCGAGAACAGAGCACTGGGGCAATATCTGAAAACCAGTGAAGACGAGTGGACGAAGACCCAGAAATATACAGAGACAGGAGAATGACAAACAGAACAGAGGAATGGCACAACAAACCAATGCACGGACAATACATGAGACAGACTAAAGAACTGGCCAGCGATGACACATGGCAATGGTTACAGAGGGGAGAGCTCAAGAAGGAAACTGAAAGAATGATAACAGCGGCACAAGATCAGGCTCTAAGAACCAGATATATCCAAAGAACGATAGATGGAAATAACATCTCTCCCATATGTAGGAAGTGCAATACGAAAAATGAGACCATAAACCACATAGCAAGCGAATGTCCGGCACTTGCACAGAACCAGTACAAAAAGAGGCATGATTCAGTAGCAAAAGCCCTCCACTGGGGCCTGTGCAAGAAACATCAGCTACCTTGCAGTAATAAGTGGTACGAGCACCAACCTGAAGGAGTGATAGAAAACGATCAGGCAAAGATCCTCTGGGACTATGGTATCAGAACAGATAGGGTGATACGTGCAAACAGACCAGATTGACAAAATTGATGGAAATAACATCTCTCTCAAGAAGAAAGTATCACTCATTGATGTCGCAATACCATGGGACACCAGAGTTGAAGAGAAAGAAAGGGAAAAAATGGATAAGTATCAAGACCTGGAAAATAAAAAGGGGGGAAAATAAGAAGGATATGGGATATGCCAGTGGAAATTGTACCCATAATCATAGGAGCACTAGGCACGATCCCAAGATCCCTGAAAAGGAATCTGGAAAAACTAAAGGCTGAAGTAGCTCCAGGACTCATGCAGAAGAGTGTGATCCTAGAAACGGCGCACATAGTAAGAAGAGTGATGGACTCCTAAGGAGGCAGGATGCAACCCGGAACCCCATACTATAAATGCCACCCAGTCGAATTGGAGGACTGAAAAAAAAAAAAAAAAAAAAAAAAAAATAATAATAATGGTACGTATAGGAATATATTTTTAGACACTATAGTTTTATTTATTACATAATGTTCGATCATCTTTGTTTTCATTACTAACTCATAAAATTTTGCGGAGCTATCTAATCAGACCTTCTGTTTCATAAGGAATTATCTTAGTCCCTACAGCCATTTTTGTACATTCTTTTCCAGGAAAATTTTGTTTTTCTTTTCTGGCGCAACTAAAAGAAACAAACTCCAACATCTCGACATCAGTATCAGCCAGCAAGTGTAAAGGGGCTTAGACATATATTCACAAAAAAAGAAAGAACAAAAAAGTAAAAGCAGTTCCTGTATCATCTTTATTTTTAACCCCGATCAGATCTGAGAGGCAAGATGTCACAGTCAGCGGGAAGCCAATTGGATCCCCCAATCTTTCCTCAATTCTCCAATTGTCTGTGACTTCTCTCCTCCTCATCCTCAGTTGGGTTTGGGAGGAACCCTGATCCGGAAGGCTTATGATTTTGTTCCTGCTTTCGGAATTCAGGAATCCGTTCATAAAATCAGTTATTATTCAGGATAATATTTCGGTGTGATAATGTACGGTAGTGCATCGTTTTGATCAGTTTATGATTTTCTATGAAGTTTCCATTACGGCTGAAATGGTGTTCGAGAGAACAATTATTATTATTATTTTTTTTTTTTTTTTTTTTTTTTTTGCTCTATCACAGTCCTCCAATTCGACTGGGTGGTATTTATAGTGTGGGGTTCCGGGTTGCATCCTGCCTCCTTAGGAGTCCATCACTTTTCTTACTATGTGTGCCGTTTCTAGGATCACACTCTTCTGCATGAGTCCTGGAGCTACTTCAGCCTCTAGTTTTTCTAGATCCCTTTTCAGGGATCTTGGGATCGTGCCTAGTGCTCCTATGATTATGGGTACAATTTCCACTGGCATATCCCATATCCTTCTTATTTCTATTTTCAGATCTTGATACTTATCCATTTTTTCCCTCTCTTTCTCTTGAACTCTGGTGTCCCATGGTATTGCGACATCAATGAGTGATACTTTCTTCTTGACTTTGTCAATCAACGTCACGTCTGGTCCGTTTGCACGTATCACCCTATCCGTTCTGATACCTTAGTCCCAGAGGATCTTTGCCTGATCGTTTTCTATCACTCCCTCAGGTTGGTGCTCGTACACTTATTACTGCAAGGGGTAGCTGATGTTTCTTGCACAGGCTCCAGTGGAGGGCTTTTGCCACTGAATCATGCCTCTTTTTGTACTGGTTCTGTGCAAGTGCCGGGCATTCACTTGCTATGCGGTTTATGGTTTCATTTTTCGTATTGCACTTCCTACATATGGGAGAGATGTTATTTTCGTCTATCGTTCTTTGAACATATCTGGTTCTTAGGGCCTGATCTTGTGCCGCTGTTATCATTCCTTCAGTTTCCTTCTTTAGCTCTCCCCTCTGTAGCCATTGCCAATTGTCATCGCTGGCTAGTTCTTTAGTCTGTCTCATGTATTGTCCGTGCATTGGTTTGTTGTGCCAGTCCTCTGTTCTGTCTGTCTTTCTCCTGTCTCTGTATATTTCTGGGTCTTCGTCTACTTTTATTAGTCCTTCTTCCCATGCACTCTTTAGCCACTCGTCTTGACTGGTTTTCAGATATTGCCCCAGTGCTCTATTTTCGATGTTGACGCAGTCCTCTATACTTAGTAGTCCTCTCCCTCCTTCCTTTCGTGTTATGTATAGTCTGTCCGTATTTGCTCTTGGGTGTAGTGCTTTGTGTATTGTCATAGGTTTCCTGGTTTTCTGATCTATGCTGCGGAGTTCTGCCTTTGTCCCTTCCACTATTCCTGCGCTGTATCTCATTACTGGCACTGCCCATGTATTTATGGCTTTTATCATATTTCCGGCGTTGAGTTTTGACTTGAGTATCGCCTTGAGTCTCTGCATGTATTCTTTTCTGATCGTGTCCTTCATCTCTTGGGTGTTTTATATCCCCTCCTTCCATTTTTTTTCCCAGGTATTTGTATCCTGTCTCATCTATGTGTTTGATGTTGCTCCCATCTGGTAGCTTTATCCCTTCAGTTCTCGTTACTTTGCCTTTTTGTATGTTGACTAAGGCGCATTTTTCTATTCCAAACTCCATCCTGATATCCCCAGAGAAAATCCTTACAGTCTGGATTAGGGTATCTATTTCCTTGATGCTCTTACCATACAGCTTGATGTCGTCCAAACATCAGATGGTTGATTCTGTTGCCTCTTTTCTTGAGTTGGTACCCGGCATCCATCTTCTGTAGTACTTTTGTCATGGGAATCATGGCTACTACGTAGAGTAGTGGGGACAGTGAGTCGCCCTGGAAGATCCCTCTCCTGATATTAACCTCTGCTAGTCTTATTCCAGAGCTTGTAAGTATTGTATTCCAGTTGCGCATTGTATTTTTGAGGAAGCTGATGGTGTTTTCCTCTGCCCCATATATTTTCAGGCATTCTATTAGCCATGTGTGTGGTATCATGTCGAAGGCTTTCTTATAGTCTCTATCCATGCCATGCTTAGGTTGGTTTTCCTTCTCCTACTGTTCTTCATTACCATTTTGTCTATCAGGAGCTGGTCTTTTGTGCCCCTACACTTCCTTCTGGATGGTGGGGGATGGTGTTTGTCTCCTCTAGGTAGTTGTATAGCCTTTCACTGATGATACCTGTTAGTAACTTCCACATTATTGGTAGGCAGGTGATAGGCCTGTAGTTACTGGCTATATTTCCCTTACTCTTGTCTTTTTGTACTAACGATGTTCTTCCTGTGGTCATCCATTTGGGTGCTTGATGATTTGAGATACAATGCTGGAGTTGTTCTGCTATTCGTGGGTGTAGGGCCTTGAAGTTTTTGAGCCAGTATCCATGGACTTCATCGGGACCTGGGGCTTTCCAGTTGGGCATTTTCTTTAGTTGGGTGTCTGACTGTGTCTGTTGTCGTGAATGCTGTGAATCTTGTTTTATTCTCCCTGTTTCTTCTTCCTTGACTTCCTGGAGCCATGTTGCATGTTTGTTGTGTGATACCGGATTGCTCCATATGTTTTCCCAGAGTCTCTTACTTGGTTCGGCTTCAGGAATTTCTGGGTAGTTGTCTTCCCCTCTTAGTTGGCTGTATAGTCTTTTCTGGTTGGGTTCCGAATAGTGTGTTCTCTGTTGGTATCCCTTATTCCTGTCATGTACCGTTGGATCTTATGTGCTTTGGCCTTAAGCCTCTGTTTTACATCTTCTATTGTGTTGTTTAGTCCCCTCTCTTGTACTTTGTATTTCTCGTTGAGTTCCTCCCTTGTTTTCTTGCTTCTTAGCCTTTTTTTCTTTTTTCTGCCATCTCTTTCAGTTTACTCAAGTCAGATCTCATCACCATGGTTTTGCTTTTCCAGGCGCCTTTTCCAAGGAGGTTTGCTGTTTTGGTTTCTGTTGGGTTGGTTGTGCATGGTGGTGTTGGTGTTCGAATCCCCATCAGTTCTGCTACTAATCTTGCTCCTGCATATGTCAAGTTATTTGTTTCTGTGATACTGGTGGTGTGTATTATGCCCATTATTTCTTATTATATTATTATTATTATTATTATTTTGTTGTTGTTGTTGTTGCTGCTCTATCACAGTCCTCCAATTCGATTGGGTGGTATTTATAGTGTGGGGATCTTGAAAAGGAATCTAGAAAAACTAGACGCTGAAGTAGCGCCAGGACTCATGCAGAAGAGTGTGATCCTAGAAACGGCACACATAGTAAGAAAAGTGGTGGATGACTCCTAATGGAGGCCAAGGATGCAAACCCGGAACCCCACACTATAAATACCACCCAGTCGAATTGGAGGACTGTGATTTATTATTATTATTATTATTATTATTATTATTATTATTATTATTATTATTATTATTATTATTATTATTATTATTATTATTCAGAAGAATGCCACTATTCATAAAGGAATACGCCCGCCTAAGGGGCTATCGACTTGAAATTGAAGATTCAAAAGAATATTAAGGTGTTCATTAGCAAGAAGTATCAGAGGGCAAATACGGGAGGCAGAGATCACATTGAAAAGAGAAGTAATACATTAACAAATTAATAAATAGGAAAAAACATAAATAAGTAATAATGGATAGATTTGTCACACCTGTTGATGTGGGGTTCCTAAGGCGTGTTTTTGAACCCAAATGGATAAATAAAAAAATGTAACTTATTGGTTTGTAGCTCATGTCAAACTCTCCCTAGTAAACGCCATGAAATTCAGTATGTAGATTTTCATGTATTACCAAAATATACTAAAGATTAAGGTCATTTTCAATACTAATAGATGAAAGTAGTCAAAGACGCTCAGGTCAGTCAAACACATCCCTTATTTCCCGAAAGGTGGACTTTCCTCTCTCTCTCTCTCTCTCTCTCTCTCTCTCTCTCTGCTTTTAACGGTCTTTTAAAAGAAATATGATGTCCTCACTCCGTGAGAAAATAGGATCGTATTCATTCCCGTTCATCACACTCCTAAATTGAAATGGAGTTCTTTCATGAAACCTTGAATTTATGGCGGAAGATGATAATAAGGTCATCATTTCCCCAAGAGAATGATCGCTCCTGGAATCAGGAATGAAAACGCCTCGTAGATCAGGGGAATAATTCAAATCGTTCCGACCATTTGCATTTCAATGGCCATTCCCGAAGTGGACGGAGACACTTGCCATTGATCAGGACGCGAATATATTTCGCAGTCATCATCTTCAACGAATTATGTTATTTGTAAGTTTTCATGTTATTTGTCATACGATGGATGACATATTTTCACCTTGTAATTAGAACCTTACAAGTTAAAGAGATGATGCAGTGCATTACTACCCTCAAACAATTATCCTCGTACTATGATAATTTATTGACTTTTTCATCTAATTATTTATTGATTAGATCATGTTAGTTTTTCTCTTATATATACTCATATGTACACATATATATAGGCCAAGCTCTGGGCCCCAAGAGGTCATTCGGCACAAAAAAGGGAAATTCAGGGTAAAGAAGGTTTGAAAGGTGTAACAGAAGGAAAACATCGAAGCAGTTGCACTATGAAACAATTGTTAGGAGAGGGTTGAAGAGGAAAGTAAGATGGATGTAAGAGAATACGAACGGAGGTGCAGTAAAAGAAATGAAAAAACCTTCAGTAATACCTGCTGTGTACTACTGCGTGAGGTTCACTTTCAGTCCCATCAATCAACGGGTAAGTGTACCATCCCTTGAACAGAAGAAGCAAAGCCAACCTCTCGTGAGTAATGGAATTGGAACATTATTATAAAATCGACTGTTGAAGTTATTTAGCAACGTGGATACCAACGATGGCATTTCCATAATGAACAACATTCAGAAAGTTCCGACTGGATAACTCCAATTAAGAAACCCGCTCGGTCAGCAGTAAATAAACACTGCCAGCGAGGGTAGGGTTTATGTTATTAATTAGAAAAAAGGTTAATTAGATGGAAGTAAAACAATGGTACAAAATATCTGTCCTGCAATGTCTGCATTGCTTTGTTTCTCTGAGGAGAAAGTTACGATGAATCTCGCAAATCTTTTTATGTATAAGAACTGCTAATTATTATCTTTGTATTTGCTAAGTCCAAATGTATTGATATTCGTAATATGTTGATGTTCCATTATTCATAAGTTCTGGCTTTTTTTCATTTTGTTCTTAAGCGAATGTTTCTTCCGCTCATAAATATGAACGAAAGTTATATATTTTATATATATATATATATATATATATATATATATATATATATATATATATATATATATATATATATATATGTGTGTGTGTGTGTGTCTGTGTGTGTCTGTGTGTGTCTGTGTGAATTAGTGTGCGTGTGCGTTTGTGTGTATGTGCCCCAGTTGTGCATGTTACCATGAGTAAAAAAATCTCTATAAAAATATGAACAGCCAAAAGTGAAGAGAATAACAATCGGTTCGATAGTTTCACAAGACAGCAATTCCCACCATCAACCTCTCAAGATCCTCTCTCTCAAGGACTCCACATATCCTTTAAATAGGACACATCCGCCTTCCTTCCTTGAGTCCTGACAATTAGGATATCTCAGACCGTTCGGCCTGAGACAGCTCCAGTCCTTCTTTCCTTCCTTCAAAGGACCTTCAGGATGCGATGAGGTTCAGGAGATGAATATCATTCTCTCACCATCTCTGCTTTCGGTGGTGTCATGATGAATTCGCGTCCCAAAATCTGTAACGGGAGTTCTCTGTCACCATAACAGATTTAATTATGGAGCCTCCTTCTATTTCGTCCACTGCTCTAAACTCCTCCTCAGATTAAAACCTTTTCAGGGTCGTTGGTCGAAATGATAATTCTATATTGTGTTCTCCTACTGCAAACAATAATCTTTCAACTCTCTCTCTCTCTCTCTCTCTCCTCTCTCTCTCTCTCTCTTCTCTCTCTCATTGTCTCCAAAACTGACCGTTTTTTAAATTGTTAAAACTCTCTCGGACTCCAAACTCTCTCTCTCTCTCTCTCTCTCTCTCTCTCTCTCTCTCTCTCTCTCTTCTCTACTTATGTCTCCAAAGCTGAGCAGTTTTAAAGTGGCAAAAACTCTTGAAAACAGTCAAGGAAGCCCAAACTCTCTCTCTCTCTCTCTCTCTCTCTCTCTACTCATGTCTCCAAAACTGAACAGTTTTAAAGTGGCTAAACTCGCTTGGAAACAGTCAAGGAAGCCCAAACTCTCTCTCTCTCTCTCTCGCTCTCTCTCTCTCTCTCTCTCTCTCTCTCTCTCTCTCTCTCTTAGACTGGATATCTAAGAGATTTAAGTGAAAGCCTTCAACCTGGAATGGTGGTGGTCTCCGAAGAGGCGCAGATAGATAGCTACTGATGCAGAGTTGCGGTTCCTGGATCAAGAGACGAGATCCTTTCGCTCTGATGTGTTGCTGATTAAACCATTGTTCGCGGCGCCTCCATTGTGCTTCTCTCCTTTCAGGATTCATATTCAGCGGATGCTACTGCTTTCACTTGTCAGTATCACGGAAAAAAAAGAAACGAATTCAAGATAATACTGTCTTGGGAAATGACGCGTTCCCTACGCTGGTACGCGTTGTCTAAGTGTGTTTACGAATCCATATTAACGAAATAAAATCTGTTGGTATTAGATTTTCGTGATTTCCAACCGCATTTTCTGTAGCACTTGAAATTTTTATCAGATATTTTGCTATTAAAGTTTCTGCCATATGGGAATACCACAAAAAACTTCGGGAATACCACAAAAAACTTCAAATATTAATTGTACTTTTGATAATATTTGCAACTTCAAATCATCAAGACGATAGGAAATCAGTTTAAAGAAAAAACACTTATATAGTATTTACCTTTACTAGGAAATTATTTAGCATTCGAGGCTGAATGTCAATTCTTGTAGAATCGCCTCACCTTTGTCAGTGGGAGAATATTTTAGAATATTACGATTGAAGATCAGTATAAGAGCAGTAGTTTTAGGAGATCGCAACAGAATATTACTATGAAAGAAATAGTTTTAGAAGAATTGTCATGAAGACTCTGACCTTTCATAACAATAAAGAACGTGATTGTTCTTCATAGTCTTCAGTAGTAACGGGACCACTAAGCGTTAGTAATAGTACGATGAAAAATTGGGTCTCTGGTCGGTATTTTAAATCATGTCTCTCGCGGTTTCATTAAAAGAGAGAAAAAAAACGCTGTTTTAACTTGGAGATGAACGTTGAGATTAACCAACCCATAATAGGCAAAATCATGACCCATTGACCTAAATAGAATCCCGGGGTAATGAAGGGGCATAATCCCTCCCTGAGCGCTCTGGCCATCCAATTAAACAAGAAAATTGGCCCTGTGCATCAAATACAGCGACAGGGATTTTCATTTAGATGTGGAAAATAAAAACAAGGAACATTTGGGAATGGCTCACTGTATAGTATGCGATGGAAAATACAGTTGAATAATATGCATTGATATACAGAGTTTTCATTCAAAGGAAGAATTATTACCAGTCTCTTGTTGTGCTTATCATTCAATTATTTTAATTTCCTGCAAATATTATTCGTTGCTTTTCTTTTATTAATCGTATTATTCATTAGTTATTGTTTATTGTACACGCTAGTCATTGACACATAATTCATTGCTGCCTTTTGCTATACACATAATCATGATTTCATGTTTATTACACAAATTATTAATTATTTCCTGTTTAATATAATACACATTATTCATTGTCACATCTCTGTCTCATATTTATCATTTTCAGTTTCATCCTTACAAAGTTTAAAAGACTTTGCGCTCGTCTACGACAATTTGTGTCCGAAAGAAATTCCGCACTTTTTCTGTCCGACTTCAGATCTTAAAATCTGCAGATGCCAGGGGGCTGCAAATTGGTATATTGATCATCCACCCTCCAGTCATCAAACATACCAAATCGCAGCCCTCTAGCCTCAGTAGTTCTTATTTTATTCAAGGTTAAAGTTAGCCATGATCGTGCGTCTACACCTGTATAAGTACCAACAACACAGGCCACCACCGGGCTGTGGCTGAAAGCTTCACGGGCAGCTGCAGCTGACCGCTTCATTGGCCGTGGCTGAGAGTTTCATGTAGCATTAAACTCTGTACAGAAAACTCGATTGCGCCAAGAAAATTCGGCGCATTTTTTAATTTTTTCAATAACGTCGAGGATGTCTGCATCCCCACTGTATGTTTACGTTTGTCTGTGGCCACCTGCATTCGAACGGAGCTTTTGAGTTTGAATTTGAGTTCAAAATGTTTTGAATTAAAGTCGAGGACGTGTGAATTTCAACAGCACCAGAGGAAAGATGTGTTTTCGTCTCATCACCGTAGTTTCATTATGCATCCACGTCCAGCCGGAAATTAGGAGAGAGGAATGTGGCTGTTCCATTCCGACGTCTGTCTCTTACCCTGTGTTGAAGCTTCCACTGGATTCCAGTCTTTCTCTTCTTTTTTTGTTCATCTCTTCTGTTTCTTTATCTGTCTATCATAGGTTTTGTTGGTGGAGTTTTGCATAAATGTATATCTATATATATAATATATATATATATAATATATATATATAAATATAATATGGGTATGTATATATCATATATATATAATGTATGTATATATATATGTATATCTAGGTATATGTATGTTGTATGTATGTATGTATGTTGATGTATGTAATTGGGCCAAGTTTCTGACAGGAGCCATTTCACTTCTTGTTAAATTTCTCTCTCTCTCTCTCTCTCTCTCTCTCTCTCTCTCTCCTCTCTCTCTCTCTCTCTCTCTCTCTCCTCTCTCTCTTTCTCTCTAAAGTTTTCCTCATTTATTTTCTGTCATGAGCTCTCGCTCTCTTCCCGTTTCTTCTCTACGCGAACTCTCCTCCTTTTTTTCTCCTTCGAAAGTT
>NC_087211.1:1304422-1311922 GCF_015104395.2 Macrobrachium nipponense | reverse complement strand
GATATGCAACCTGAGTTTCGTTCCTTCTTTTCGGGGCGTCTCCTCGCCTGGGTAAGTCACCAGAAAGACGGAGGTGGGGACACTTTGTTAAAAAAAGTGATCCCTGACTTTTTGTCTACTAAGAAAGACGACCATTGTTTCTCGTGCCGTGAAGGATTGATGGAATGGTACTGCTACGTGAAAAAAAAAATATTTGGTCCTCGTCTTTGAATGACTATTCTGCTACTTGTTCCTTCTTTCAGTGGATTGGCTCAACTGCCTAATGCTGATAATATATATATATTATATTATATATATATATATATATATATATATATATATATATATATATATATATATATGGGGGATGGGATACAATCCACAATGAAGTAAAATCCTCTTGTAGTTTAAAATATATATTTCTTGTACAGGATTAAAGCTTTCGACCATCAACTGTGGTCTTGTTCACTATATATATATATATAATATATATATATATATATATATATATATATATATATATAATATATATATATATCTATATATATATATAATATATATATAAATATATATATATATCATTTAATCTGGCATCACTGTGGATTTCTCTACGATTTCAGTGACTCCTGCTATCAAAAGTATTTTATAAACATTTTTAAAAGTCTTCTTTCTATTTTATTTACATTTTTGGGCAACTGACAGCTACTTACTCATACAAAAATATATAATAGATATAAAAACGCAGTAGAATATCTCATATAACCAAAGGGATTTAGGGCTGAAACCCTAAAAATATTTATGTTTTGATCCCGACGATGATGCTGGAAAAATACCTCTTTCGTCTATGAACAGTGAGAGGGAGAGGAGGGGGAGGGTTGGCTGGGCGTTGTTTGAGAGGGGGCGATATTTATGAACTGAGTTGACTTGTTTCATGAATATTTAAATAGTAAAGGTATATATTTGGACGGACGAAATTTGGCTCCTTTCACGAACTAGAACCTACTAAAAAAATGAAATAAAATGCTCATTTTCAGTTTTCACTTACCTGTAAATTATTATAAGAAGCTCATTTATGGATATATCTTACTTATTTATTTGGTTATTTATTTGTTTATTAGTTTATTGAACATTTAGTTTTCATTGGCCGTCAATGATGTCATTGACGTCGCTTGTTTTTTTGTTGTCTCTGAATAGTGTAATGCTCATAAACACACACACACAACAACACACACACCCACGCACACACACACACACACACACACACACATATATATATATATATAATATATATATATATATATATATATATATATATATATATATATAATCTGAATTCTTTAGGGAAGCAGAATAAGCGTTTTCCATCTTCGCTAAGACAGAGCATTTGACGACAACAATAAAAGGTACATCTTCGCCTCGAATGGGGAACTAAATGAAAAGTGTCGTTGTTACTCGTAACTCTCGGGGAAAATTACCTGGCGTCGCCTTCTGAATGATGCTGCGATATCATAATGTTTATATTGTGCTTTCAGGAACCGCCAAAAATATGTGGGTCGATCTTGGAATTCGCTCGCGGCAGTCGCTGCCTCCACCGGAATTCTCTCTTTTTTTTCTTTGTTTCTGTCTCTTCTTTTCTCCTTGAATTTCTGAAGAAAGAAACATCGCGTTTTTATCTCTCGTTTCCTTTCAACCGACAAACACATTTGTTGCAACTTTCTTTCTTTTTGTTTTTTGTGAGATGTCTTGTTTGTGCAGTGATGGAGATGGGTTTTGGGAAGAAGGTGCTTACTCAGGCTGTATCGAGGAGAGAGAGAGAGAGAGAGAGAGAGAGAGAGAGAGAGAGAGAGAGAGAGAGAGAGAGAGAGGCCTTGTATCATGTTACTGTAGAGAGTGAGAGAAAGAGAGAGAGGTGAAAAGGCCTTGTATCATGTTATTAAGAGAGAAAGGTCTTGTATCATGTTATTAGAGAGAGAAAGGCCTTGTATCATGTTATTGTTGAGAGAGAGATATATAGAGAGAGGTGAAAAGGCCTTGTATCATGTTATTTAGAGAGAGAGAGAGAGAGAAAGAGAGAGAGAGAGAGAGAGAGAGGTGAAAAGGATTTGTATCATGTTTGATTAGTGAGAGAGAGAGAGAGAGAGAGAGAGAGAAAGCCTTGGAAAGCCTTGTATCATGTTACTGTTGAGAGAGAGAGAGAGAGAGAGAGAGAGGTGAAAAGGCCTTGTATCATGTTATTTGAGAGAGAGAGAGAGAGAGAGAGAGAGAGAGAGAGAGAGAGAGAGAGAGAGAGAGAGGCCTTTGCTGAAATAAGACTTGGCAGAATGAAAATTTAGAAAAAAAAAATAAAGAACATTTTCTGTCGACCAAAACCGATCTCTCAAAGGTATAGCACCTCACGAGAGACTACATATATTCCCCAATAAACTAGTTACTCAGTATCCTTTGGATAACTACTTGCAAGATAATAGTTTTTTTTCCAATTTCGGATTACAATTTTTTACTTATAATCCGAAATGGGAAAATACCTGATATGTTGCAAACAATTATCAAAATGATATTCAAATTGCTTTTCATTTTAAAAATACGTACGAAAACTATATTTACCAATAATGTATATGTGTGTGTATGCATTTATGTATGTATATAAATCTACCATTATAAATAATTCCGTAATTGTACAAACTTGTAATCATTCCAGTGCTCACGCTACACTTATAACTGGGCGTTCGAATGAAAAAGCTTTGAAAAGAAATAGCTTGTCACTCTTAATGAGGCCTCTGAAGAATGATTCTCGCGACACACAATTTCAACAGATTAATATTCTCGCAAAGCAACAGAAAAAAATAAAACAATTGAACGGAAATGATGATATCAACTGGATAATTATCCTTCCTCCCTCGTTATAACGCACCGGAAATCATGGTTCTCGGAGCCTCGTTTAGACAGACATTTTTTTTGAAATTGGATAATGGGCTTCAGAAATAGCTGGAATTGTTTTTTTTTTATCATCATTTCCTTATATTTTTGTTAACCTAATTAGCTGCTCACGACTCCGCACTGTCAGGTTCTGGACGCATAATTGACGGAGGATTTTATTATTATTATTCAGAAGATGGGTCCTAGTATTTATGGAACAATTTTCCAAAGTATATTAAGGTATGTTTCATTTGAAAGAAAGTAACAGAAGGTAATGGAAAATACAGAAAGACACCTAAATTCAATTTTGTACCATCATAAGTATAATAAATAAAGATGAAAATAAATTTTAAAAATGACATTTACCCTTTAGGGCCCCATGATATCAATATACTTAAACAAAAATATTCTCTTTTAACTGAAAGAAAACCCTGAAATTAATTTCTGTCAACACTTTATCCCATCCTCCTGTTTCCCTTTGCCGGTTTGGGTGATCGTCTTCTATTTTGTCTCTAATTGACTCATATTGACTTTCCTTTGTCCTTTGTCCCTTGGATGTGATCCTGATTAACCTTCCTTCCTCCAGTCCCTGGATGCTGCAGGAGGCACTGGAAAATGGTCTTTTTCCCCTCCCTTCCAAATTTCCAGCTTTGCTGGAGCTGGAAGCGCTTATAAAACAAAATCTATGTACATGTTTGTGTGTGTTTGTGTATGTGTTTGCTCACACCCAGGATATGTGACATAAAACTAATTAGGTTTCGCAGCAATTTTGAAATTAGGCTATTTTGGTGTGTGTGTGTGTGTGTGTGTGTGTGTGTGTGTGTGTATGTGTGTGTTTACTAAAGCAGCACCAAAGTAAAGTCCATCAAAGCACCAGCTGAGAAAAATAATATCTTAAATACCGCGGACGACGAACGCCGACGAGAAAACCTTCAATGACACCCACCCAAAACCAGCATTATTATGGAGCGGCTTCCAGAGTAAGAGCTGAGACATTATTAAACAGAAAAATCTTGCCAGAGGGATACCTGAACTTCACCCAACAAAAGCCTGACATTAAAAGTTAACGCCCTTAGATTTGTGCCATCATCATTGAATAGCGCATCTTAGTTAGGAAGTACAAACACCCGATGTGACCGAAGTAGAGGCCTCTGAAATATCATTAAGTTTTTGTGAGTCACTCAAAGTTATTTTGTCCAAAGCTCCCCAGTTCTACAGAGACCTCCAAAATATCGTAGAACTCAAGGTTAATCATTTTAGGATTCCTAAGGTTCGAGATCTGATGTCTTTTCCCGGTTATAACATACCTTGCTGGCTATTGTGTGTATGCTGTTGTGAAAAAATTTAAGTGTAGCTCCTGTAAAGACTTTCGTATTTACTTGCCAAGAAACAAAAGATAGCTTACCAGACAATAATAGTTACATTCAGAGTATAAGCAGAGGAAGGCTTCTTTATCCCCATGAATCTGTAGTAAACATAATTCTGTTTAACTATATAACCATTGATAAACTGTCACAGTATCCTGATTTTATACAATCGATGTATCAAAGGAATTTGGCCACGGACATTCACTCACTGTCCTTTCTGATAATGATGCTTCTTTATCTCTAAATGATTTTTGATGCTGGGCATGCATAGACAAAAATTAAAAAAAATTAAAAAAAATTTTATATTTGCTTCCTCCACCTGCCCTACTAAACAATTATTGTAAGAAAAGTCATGAAAACAATTCAAAATTGCAAAAAAAATTTAACAAAAAAGAAAAGCAGAATACACTGAGAAAAATAAGATTCTGAGGAACAATAGCTGTGAAATTATAGAGAATATTTATTTTGTATATAGCTCTTATACCTTTTCCTAAAGAGAGAGGCATCCTTTCTATGTATAAAAATGTATTATATACTCATTTTCTGTGATAAAAACTTTTTTTGTTCTCATTACTGTTTTCTGGACTGATTTCCCTTTATATTTAATCATAATAACCAGGTCCAGAGGATACTGATGATGGCAAAACAAGACTGTAAAACATAATTAACTTACACAAAAATTATCATTCTGCAAATAACTGATAAAAAATGCCACCAAAAAATACAAAGTTGTGAAATGGAAACGCACGGCCAGACTAGGACGACGGGTGATGACTCATGCTTGAAATCTCTCAGGCCTTGTCAATTCTAGTGGATTCATTGCACCAACCCCCAACCCCCTTATCCCCCACCCCCCACAACCAACAAACCCAACCCCCAATCCCCCAACCCCCAACCCCCCACCCCCAACCCCCTCCCCCCAAACCCCAACCCCCAAACCCCCAAATCCCCCAACCCCCACCCCCAGTTGCACCCCCTTATCCCCCACCCCAAAACAACAACCCCGAACCCCCAACCCCCAACCCCCAACCCCCAACCCCCAACCCCAACCACCAACCCCCAACAAAACCCCAACCCCCAACCCCCCTTGCCAACCCAAACCCCCAACCCCCCACCACCCCCAAACCCCCAAACCCCCACCCCCCAAACCCCCAACCCCCCAACCCCCAACCCCCATACGCCACCCCCACCCCTTATCCCCCACCCCACAAACAATAAACCCAACCCCCAACCCCCAACCCCCCAAGAACCCCCCCACCCCCAACCCCCAACCCCCCAACCCCCATCGCCACCCCCCCTCCCTTATCCCCCACCCACAAACAAACAAACCCAACCCCCAACCCCCTACCCCCAACCCCCAATCCCCAACCCCCAACCCCCACCCCATTGCCACCCCCTTATCCCCCACCCCACAAACAAAAAAAAAAATCCCAACCCAACCCCCAACCCCTACCCCCCCCACCCCCAAATCCCACCCCCAACCCCCATTGCCACCCCCGCCCCCTTATCCCCCACCCACAAACAACAACCCCAACCCCTAACCCCCAACCCCAACCCCCCAAACCCCAACCCCCAACCCCCAAACCCCCAAACCAACCCCCACCCCCAACCCCCAACCCCCAACCCCCAACCCCCCCAACCCCCAACCCCCAAAACCCCCCCAACCCCCAACCCACAACCCCCAACCCCCAACCCCCAACCCCCAACCCCCAACCCCCATCCCCCAAACCCAACCCCCAACCCCAACCCCAACCCCCAACTCCCAACCCCGCCCCCACTGCCAACCCCCAACCCCCAAGCCCCCCACCCCCCAACTCCAAACCCCCAACCCCTTATTCGCCATCAAACAAACCCCAACCCCCGCCCCAACCCCCAACCCCAACCCAACCCCCCAACCCCCAACTCCAACCCCCAACCCCCAACCCCCAACCCCCAACCCCCCTCCCAAGCCCCCAACCCCCAACCCCCAAACCCCCCACCCCACCCCCAACCCCACCAACCACCCCTCCCCAACCCCACCCCCACACCCAACCCCCACCCCCCAACCCCCCGCCCCCCCCAACCCCCACCCCCCCGCCCCAACCCCCAACCCCCCCCGCCCCAACCCCCAACCTCCCCCAACCCCCAACCCCCATCGCCACCCCCCCTTATCCCCCACCCAAAACAACAAGCGTCTGCCCAAGATAAAAAATCGTGGGAGAACTAGTAGCAGTAGTAACTGGTAGTGGTAGTAGTAGAAGTATAGTATTCAGTATTAATGGTAATGGTAGTATTAGAAGTTCTAGTAGGCAGTAGTACTGGTAGTGGTAGTAGTAGTATGTACTAGTAGCAGTAGTACTGTAGTAGTAGTAGTAGAGACTAGTAGCAGTAGTACTGGTAGTGTAGTAGTAGTAGTACTGGTACAGCGTAGTACTGGTAATAGGGTAGTATTAGAGTAGTACTGGGTAGTAGTAGTAGTAGTGTAGTAGTACTAGTAGCAGTAGTAGTAGTAGTTGTAGTAGTAGTAGTATTGAAGTACTTTTAGTAGCAGTAGTAGTAGTTTGTAGTAGTAGTACTAGTAGTAGTGGTAGTTCTAGTAGTCATGTATTAATAGTAGTGGATCAGTACTTAGTAGGATTAGTAGTACTGGGTTAGTAGTAGTAGTACTGGGTAATTGTAGTAGTAGTACTATTAGTTATAGTACTACTACTAGTAGTAGTAGTAGTAGTAGTAGTAGTCTCTCATTCTCTTCTCTCTCTCTCTCTCTCTCTCTCTCTCTCTCTCATTCCTTTTCTTTTTCTTCTTCTTCTCTCCCTCAGTGGGGTTGGGGGGGTTGGGGTGGGGGGTTGGAAGTATTTTGTCCGCCACCGGATGACAACCTGTGTGTGACGTCACAGGATGACGTCACCGAGGCGTGATCGTTGCCATGGCGACGAGGAAGGTGACTTGGAACTCTCGGAAGTAGTTATCCTCCTTTCTCTCTCTGTCCCGCCGCCCATCTTTGTTTATCAATGCAATTTGTGACTTCTTTTATTCAATGAATTGTATCCCTATTTAGGTTATTTGAGGACTCGCGCAAAAAGAGAGAGAGAGAGAGAGAGAGAGAGAGAGAGGCGACGAGTGAATGAATAGATGCGTTGTGCTTTTGCTGCTGTCTTTCTCTCCTGCTTTGCATACGTACGAAGTACACTTAATATCGTGCGCTATACACACATTTCCCTGATGTATTTGCAAATAGATTTAAGTAATTTGCATATAT
>NC_087211.1:1291922-1299422 GCF_015104395.2 Macrobrachium nipponense | reverse complement strand
CTTGACTTCTAATACTGAAGACACCCTCTCCAGAAAATGATTTGCTTTGCTTTCTTTCTCACTTATTTGCAAATGCACAAAATGCACAAAGGTATTAGCTACTGAATAAACCACTCACATTCATACCTCAAAAAGGAATGAAACAAACAAGCGAAATTATTGGCTTTTAGATGGTCTAGCAATGTCTAAGAATGTGCTGTTGTTGTCTATACTAATGTCTTTATATTACCTTTGCTGAATACGCAGTGATAAAATGCACTTACTTTGCAAGGAGTCCTGTGTGTTGTTCACTGCACCTGAAAGAAACAAAAGGCAGAAACTTGTAAAGGTTCAATTCTGTCCAGAATTCTAAATGTGATTCATTTGGAAGCAAAGTTATTGCATGTATTCATCCTAGTTTTCGAAATGATTTGATAAGAATTGTCATGAAAAAAAAGAAAAATATTATTATTTGGGTTACAAGTCCTGCAAAAGAAATTTGTTTTTGGCTGTCACTGACTCCAATAGAAAGATGGAATGATGGATCACTATGTCACTGTCATTCGTGATCCTGTTTTACAAACTGAATAAATGCAAGTCAGGAACAGATTGTGTTTTTACTTACTGTGCAGATTGTTTCTCCATAGAGCCCAGCTCTTCTGCATTTCTGAAAATAGAAAGCAAAGTTTCAAAAACACCAGTTTCATTGATGGAAACCACGACATATATGTGCAAATGTTAGTGATTTTGTTTTTTTTTCCAGCATCGATTTTCCCTAAAAACGATGAAGATTTACACTGGATGACTGTGCGGGTGGACAATGCTAGAACAGGACATTCATTCGGGAAGACGAAATTGAAAGGGACCAGATGGACTTTGCTCATGCAAACGATTCTCTCTTTGAAGACTAGACATTCCTTTCAAGGTTATGGCGATGGAGAGAAGTTTTGTGTTCCCCAGCAGATCTTTGATCCAGAGTCTTAAACATACAAAAGAAAGATTTAGGTTGGCATCCTTTTAACTTTATTAGGGCTCTGTTTTCATTGGCTCCAAAAGTCGAAGAAATAAATAACGATCCCCGATTCATTTCACCTATTTCTGTTTTATTTCTTCTTATCAGTTTTATATAGAGAGAACAAGTGGTAGTTCCCGTTTTGTGCTTGATCGCGAATGTCTTTCTATCTATCTAAAATATCCGTCTATCTATCTATCTCTATCTATCTGTCTATCCCTCTATCTATCTATCTCTATCTATCTATCTATCTATATATATACCATATATATATATATATATATATATATATATATATCCATATATATATGTTCATGTAAACACATGTAAATAAATTCTTCTGTTAAAATGGGATATGTATGAAGTAAAAAAGGCCATTAAAATAATGTTCTAATCTAAGGACTGTATTTCGGTGACTTTCTTGCACCCTTATCAAGCAGTAAATGACAGAAGGATTTTCATTAACACAAAAATGTATAGCAGGGAGGTATAATTGATGTCCTTAGGTGATGCCTGAGGACGTCGCTGATCCATCATGGGTTTCTATTTATTGCCTTAATCCCGCTTCATCGTTGCCTTAAGAAAGATGTTATCTATTTGGTCGCAGTCACAAGCTCCTCTGAAAAGGTTTAATCCTATTATCTTGCCCATTTTCTTTTTTTAGTGAAGATTCCACATTTTTACAATTGTATACAATATACATACACACACACTCACGTACCCACACACACACTACACACTCACGTACCCACCCCACACACACAAACACACACACACACACACACACACACATTATATATATATATATATATATATATATATATATATATATATATATATATATACATATATATATATATATATATATATATATATATTTATATATATACACATATATATATCTTATATATCAATATATATATATATATATATATAATATAT
Source organism: Macrobrachium nipponense (assembly GCF_015104395.2). Classification (NCBI taxonomy): domain Eukaryota; kingdom Metazoa; phylum Arthropoda; class Malacostraca; order Decapoda; family Palaemonidae; genus Macrobrachium; species Macrobrachium nipponense. The sequence goes on along the minus strand of NC_087211.1, from coordinate 1,297,489 downwards.
ATATAATATATATAGATATATATAGTATATATATATATATATATATATATATTCATAAATACATAAGGAATAAATAAAGTGGAGATATTGGCTTTGAGTGTCTAGCCACGCCTAAGAGTATGTGTTGTTGTTTGTCTATACTAATGTCTTGACATTACCTTCGCCAGAATATGCGCTGAGTCTGAAAAGGGTTAATCCTATTATCTTGCCATTTTCTTAGTGAAGATTCCACCATTTGACAATTGTATACATATACATACACACACACTCACTTACCCACACACACACACACACCTCACGTACCCACACACACACAAACACACACAAACACACACACACACACACACATATATATATATATCTATATATATATAATAGTATATATATTTATATTATATATATATATATATATTCATAAAATACATAGGAATAAAACAAAGTGGAGATATTGGCTTTAGAGGTGTCTAGCCACGCCTAAGAGTATGTGTTGTTTTGTTTGTCTATACTAATGTCTTTGACATTACCTTACCAGAATATGCGCTGAGTCAATGCACTTACTTTGCAAGGAGTCCTGTGCTGTTCACTGCACCTGAGAGAAGAAAACACCAAAGCTCTATAAACTTCGATTCTATCATCCAGTCCTAAATATTGTCATTCTAGTCTCTAAAGGAAAATCTGTAACGAGGAACACTTGGGATTTTATCATGATTTTTTGGTCGTTATTCTCAAATTCACTCAATAAACAGACTTCAGTTTTGCTTAGTTTTTGTAGGGTAAAAAAAGGAGAAAAGAAAAAAAACCTATGGAGTTGAGTTAAATACCTTTCTGTGCTCCAGTTCATGATGAAATTCTGGAAAGAGAAATTGTCTTCTTAATGACAGGGAAATCAGTCTTCCTTTACATGGCAGCATCATCAAAGGACAAGGATTCAAAGAAAAAGGTGTCAAAGTTGACTTCTATGTGACCTCTTCCTCAAGAATTCTTTTTAGATAATATCTTGGCCTGAGAAGCATCAAGCTGACAAAAACCTGATTTAATTTCTCTTTTATTTTACGTAAAGAACTTTGCTCTTTAGTGAAACAACAAAAATTGGAAAAAATTACATAGACATTACCTTGAAGGGTTAATTTCGACGTGCTGAAGTTTCTCCTGCATTTCTGGAAATAGAAAGGATTGATTTTTGGGGTTTTGGTTTTGGGGATCATTCGTCTTTCTTCCTTTATAAAACACAGGCTCCTCTACTTCCATACAACAACTCCCTGACTCATTCTATGAGGAGAGAGACTCATGAAGTATAGGAGTTTGTCATAGCAGAACATCAACATTTGGAAGCAGAATATTATAAAAGAATTACCTTGAAAGTTTGCCTTCGACTGTTTCCTGTTTCTCCTGCATTCCTGGAAAGATAAGTCATTCCTTTAAAAATCTGGTCTTTATCTTAAAAGAGAGAGAGAGAAGAGCCCGGAGATATGCAGGAGAGGGTACACAAGCTTATTCTGCATTCATTATAGATTTCTAGTGAGGAACAGATCATACGGAGTCATGGCTGACTCCGGCTTTTCTCTCACCTGCAGTTCACTTGTGTAGTGACGAGGGGAACTACCCCACCCACTGAGAAACAGCAAACAGAAAAGGTATGAGAATTGAAATCAATTAAAAATTCAACAGAAAGCAAAGGTAGTAAGCGTGCTTGACAAATATACCAACTTCTTTTAAAGTAGCAGAAACCAGCAAAACAAAAACTGCCATGAAGACCAGTTCATGGCTTGACACTGCAAGGAACAACAGAAGGCTCCTGGTACTGGGGCGTGAGGCAACGTGACAGTGCGACAGACTGTGAATGTGGAAGTTCTGCAGAGCGAGTAGCTCTCACACACTGGCGCTTTGGGTGAAGGGACTGAGAGAGCTTTAGATGAAGTTCCCTGTGGAAAATGAAACTGCATCTTCCAGTCTGAAGATCTTGACAGGCTTCAGACACTAAGACAGGAAAACTATTAAACAGCAGGCGAGATGAAGATCTGATACAGATGCCACTGATAATGTCATCTCTGTAGGTGTAGAAAAACCTAACAAACAAACACTAAGTTTTATGACTGCAGACGCCATGACACGAAGAAGAAGAGATATATGCAGTAGCAGAAAAGAATGACCTGAAGTAGCCTAATGAACACTGAGTTGAAGGCAAAGCCAAGTATTGTGTGACGATCATGACTATTCAATACAGTGTTGCCTATACAAACAGAAAAATGGAGCAGGAACCTGGTGCAAAATATGCTCTTCTTTCCAGCGAAGGTTAACCTTACTAGCTACACCACAGACTGGTCCTCTTAGATGGCTGGAACACCATCTATAATCAGACCCAGGGCATTATTACAAATCTGAGCAGACACTTTTGTCAGCTGAAGACTGTCAGAAAATAAAGCTCCAGCTTCCACGTGCCATATAAACAAGAGCACTGCACAACCATGGTTTGTCAGATATTATAGAATTTCCTGCAAAACTGATAATCATATTCCCTATTCTCTTGCTAATGAAGACGAAGCCTTGTCCTGCAGCAAACAGCCACACTCCTCTGTGCTTGAGCTGTGCTGTGGCTGTAGCCAAAGGAGAGGCAAGCAAGTCCTGAAGCTAAAGACAATCTATTAGTCTTAGTTCCAGGTCATGCTTGCATGTATGCGGGGTATCGCATACATGAGGACAACATAATGAGATTAGTTTCATATTGCTAGAGTTATTGATAAAAAAGGAACCACAATTGTAATGTAAAAATAAATAGTCAGCATATAATCAACAAGGAAATAAGTTCATGACACACAGAAGTAGATTGTATGCCAACAAGAAACTGTAATGACAACACAAATCAATCAAAGAAAACTTTCTAGAAGTAAATAACACGATATGGAGAAGCCAGTCCACCAGGCAGAGAAATCCATGAGTTCCAGGACTTCTCCTTCACTCAACAAAGAGAGAGAGAGAGAGAGCGAGAGAGAGAGAGAGAGAGAGAGAGAGAGAGAGAGAGCAGTAACGATGGATTTTGAGCAAGAAAGTAAGAGAACAGTGAAAATGTAAGAGCTCAGATCCAGGAGAAGACATTTCCTGCACAAATGAAGAACCAGACTGATCTCTCTAAGGACCCTTCCCAGACGCACCTTCTGCAAAGGAAGGCGAATGGAGCCCAAAAGGAAAGTGGATCTCAACAAATGGCAACTGACACACCCTGGAGGAGGTTGGGAGGTGAGATTGGTGAATGTGAAAGTGAATAAAAGCCATGAATGGCTTATCTTACCTGTAAAGAAAGAAAATAAAGATATGACTATGTCAAGAATAAGTCTCACAAAAAAATGAAAAATGGAACATGAATGGCTGCATTACCCTTCAGCTGGCTCAAAGCTGCTTCTTGCTTCACTAAGGCTGCTTCCTGTTTCTCCAGTAATACCTCCATCTTGATGAAGAGACGATTCTCCCATTCCTGACAGTGGGCTAAATTCCCCACTGTCAGGAGGAAGATGAGAACAAAAATTGCTCTCGGCATTTCTCCCACAGAAGAGACCCAGTGATTGGCTTTCCCTCGCAGCCCTGGGTCTTTATATACCCAGTTCTCAAGAGGACGCATCAGCCAGACAGTGACTCAGTCCACTGTTCAAGGACGTCGTCTCTCTGGCATCAGGCCAGAGTTCAGGTGGATGACTCAGAGGCGGGAATGTGGTGTAGCTACAGTCGCCACCCGGTTGCGTCATCAAGGCCAGAATGATTAATTCAGAAGAGCTTTGTAAACAAGCCACTCGACGGGGGGCGGTGATAGGAGGACTTCCCGAGTGCCACTTGTGAGGCAGCTGCTTCGTTGCTCCTCGATTATGAGGGATAAAGGAAAATGAAGAGAGATGCATTTTATTGTACAGAAATGGCGATGCCATCATAAGAGGGAAAGCAGAGATGATAATAAAGTTGTTGTGGATAATTTTAGTTTCTAAAGGAAATGCTTTCTATCACATACCAAGTTTTGAGACATTTTTCGTAGATTTCTCACCCTCTCATATGTTGACAGAGAGAGAGAGAGAGAGAGAATGTAGAACCACATCGTAATAAACTTGGAAATTCAAACATCCCAAAGATGAAACCAAGGAGAGATAGCCAGTCTTCAAGGGCGATACCTCTCTCTCTCTCTCTCTCTCTCTCTCTCTCTCTCTCTCTCTCTCTCTCTCTCTCTCTCTTGAGACTTCTGGAATGATAATGGAAACAATTGACGAGATTCTTGATGCTTTAAATACAGGCATCAATTCGATATATATATATATATATATATATATATATATATATATATATATATATATATGTATGTACGTATGTGTAGATAGATAGATAGATAGATATAGGTTTTAATGTACATAAGAATGCGTGCGTGCGCACTCGTGATGCCACTACCCGGTGATAAGGGCATAGGCGTCTCAAGGTCACTATCACTAACAGACATGCCCCTCCCCAAGTACCCTCGTAATCAATTGACGTCATGGGATGATAACTTCACGAGAGTTCTTGGAAGTGAATCATATCAAATGCATCGCTTATGTCATGAAGACTCAAGCAATGGCGGTTTGCTTTTTCCTCTCTCTCTCTCTCTCTCTCTCTCTCTCATTTCTTCAGGGAATCTGCCTCAGTTATTTCACGAGTTTTATATGACGATAAACTAGAGTCTATTTAGTTGTAATATTTTTTATTCACATTTAAGAGTATTTCTATTAGTATCTGGGAAACATATATACACTTTCACACACACATACAGAGAGAGAGAGAGAGAGAGAGAGAGAGAGAGAGAGAATGACACTAAGCAATTTCTGCATGTATGGATGTGTACATGCATGCATGCATACATACATACTACTTATATACATATGCCACCGTAAGTTCATGCGCCTGTATACATACCCATACACTTTCTGTGTCTTGTATCCAGATATTGGGGGGGGGGGGGGGGGGGGGGGGAAAGCGGGTGAGAGAGGGGCAGCTTTGACCTCAGCCATTTCCAAGAACTCTCGCTGAAGAAGAAGATAAACAGAAGGTTGTTGGGTTTTGCCCGTGACGTCAGTCGAATTCCTGAATCTCTGGGGGGCACCAGAGGGCACGTCAGTGCAGCTATTTCGCACATGCATACATACATACATATATAAAGAGAGAGAGAGAGAGAGAGAGAGATAAGAATACTTGTCGAATTCATGACTAAATCTATAACATTGTATAGTGATCTAATATCTGTAATATAATCCTTTGACTTCCACCAGAGAGAGAGAGAGAGAGAGAGATAGGGCTAAAATCAAGCACTTAATATTCAACGAATTCTTCCTCTTCAGGAAGAAGAAGAAGAAGAAGAAGAAGAAGAACAACAACAACAACAACAACAAGACCATTGCACTCATGATTAACATCACGGCTCTCTCCTCCGCCCCCTCCACGTCCTCCTCCCTCCCTCCCTCCCATTCTCCCCTGAAGGATAGATAACAAGGGCGTCAGTGTTGCGTCAGTGCAATGTCACTTGGCCCTCTCTTGTTTTTTTATTTACATTAATGACATTG